>NW_026940676.1:0-123226 GCF_032062105.1 Saccostrea cuccullata | reverse complement strand
TATTGCTATATTGAAATATCTCAGGTACTTATTGGTTTAGAATCATCAAACTTTGTCAGTTTATGCATCCTGGGTCCTCAGATAATGTCAACTTAAAAGTAGGTCACTCTCAGGTACTTATTGGCTTAGAATCATCATCCTTTGTCAGTTGATGCATCATAGGTCTTCAGAGTGTTTTAACCAAAATGTAGTTCATGATTACCTACTTTTGGAATTTCAAGGTTTTTTAATAGATTGTACAATTAATCAGAAGAGGGATTCAAGGCTCTCGGGCCTAATGTTCTTGATAAACACTGACATCCACACACAAATAAGAGGAAACAGTACAACATACTTAAAATGCGTAGATACAAAAAATCCTATCAGAGTAATATTTTAATTCCTAAGGGATTTTTTTTTAAACTAAGATTATAAAATTAAGAAGAAGATGGCACAAAAAATAATCCTATAGGAATAACTCTCAAAATCCTATGGGAATTTTAATCCTATGGGAAAGAGGTAAAGCTACGAACCATCATATTTGGCCCTGTGTTTTTCACAAAATTCGAGTTTCTATTCATGGCCGGTATTATACGTTAATTATTAGGGGACAACATACTTTTTTCCTTACGTAACTCATTTTGTTAAATAACGCGCTGTTAGGCACGTGCGATGGTTTGAAGATGCGACGGTTTCATAAAAACGTTCAAAAATGCCAATTTTTCGACTGATTTTCCCAAAATTAAGTGTGGCCACAGTCAAGAACAACTTTCATACTTACCATATGTATAAATATTGCTGATACAAATCTACATGCTTAATATCATCGTTGTTCACACGTGTGGCCAATATGAAATATGACTTTACATTTAAATTTTGATGTCGCAAAGGTTCACCAGTTTTGTTAAACATTCAGTAATATTTAGTTTATATAACAATAGTTGTATAAAAATTACACACAATATATTTTAAAAAATAGTCAGTAGTTCGTTTGAAACGATATTTGTAGAGAGGCATGATCTTCGATTTATATTATCTGAATTCAAAACTCAAAAAACATATAAATTACATTTCTCTTCGTCAGTCTTTGAACATGACGTTAAATGTAATACATATACGTCAATTGTGACGTCATAAAGACTGTAATTATTTTAGATGGTGCTCTTTCAAATATGATTTTTTTCAAGATGAATCACTTAAACTCGATATCATCAAATTATTAACAGAGGTTTTTTTTTCTATTATCTCTAATTTCACCCCCTTTCAATCGCCTGTTTTCGTTTTAAAGCTGTACACTATCTTCGTTTTAAATAATTTAACTATAGGATACTACTGTTATTCTTCAGACAAATCTTAATGCTGCTTTACATGATTACTAGATTACTAGCTTGTAAATACTTAAGTGAAACGGACTCGTATCTAATTTTTTTTTTTTCAGAAGGGGGATTGAAGAGGAATAGAGTTGTTATAAGTTATAACGTACGCTTACAGAAAGATAAAAAGATCCAGGGATGTAGTATCGTTTTAAAAGTGGGAGAGTCATCAGACTGGGAAAAAAGTTTTTGACAAAGGAAAGAGAATAAATCTAAAATCTCCGAAACCTGTAAATCCAATTTTGTTTTCACAATCGAATTTCTACATTTGTTACTACATGAGCACAACAAAAAATTGGGACTCTTTTTAGCAAATTCAAAGAATGGAACCCCCCCCCCCCCCCCCCCCCCCGATCTGGATCCACAAGTCCACATCACTGTATAAACAGGGAATATCATATGCTCTTCGCAAAACAATATTGTGTTACCTTGCTTCTAAAATATTAATAATAATAAAAAAAGAAATAATGTACGAAATTGAAGGATTTAGATATTTAAATTGTCTGCAATTCCACGAAACAAAGTCTTGAATTTGGATGAGTATATGTCAATTTCAAGTTCCTTATAATATTACGAGAGGTAGAGTCAGCACTGTTACATATTATAGCCGCAATTTACATACGTATATCAGCCATTGATCTATTTTACTTTTAAACAAAATCTTCTGAAATAATTTTATGCAGGTGTAGAAAAGTTAATTTTCATCCTGCTTCAAAAGCTTTGCACGGAGGGTATCGATTTATGTAATATGTATACTGTACACTGATATTTTCATTAATATATATTTCAAACAATTATAATTCCATGTCAGGCATGTGGTAAAAATATAAAATACAGAAATATGTCAGCGTATTGGTGTGTCTAAGAATTCAGTAATTATAAAATATTTTCGCAGCGCCCCCTTTACTTTAAATATTTACCTAGGTTTACTTAGGTTTTCCAAATATTTCATAAGTAATCTGTGCTAAAGGGTCGTTAGTTAGTTGGAGGTAGATGCAAGGGCAGATCTAGAGAAATTATACCTACATACACAATCGAAAAAAAAAGTCAATTTTTACATGTGAAAAACTGACAAAGTGAAATAAATCTATTCAACAGTGTTTCGGGGGGTGGGCGTTTTCATTCATAAATACTTGCATTACTTGATTATTATGATCAAAAGGTAGGGTAATTTATTTTCTCACAACATATCACAAAAGCTGGGGTGATCTTTAATCTTCTTTATTGTTAAAAAAAATATAACATAGATCTTTAACTGCGTAACATATAACTGGCCTTGATCTACACTTGAACGGAATTACATATATTCCAGTTTCCGCTCAAAAGGGGTATCAAACATTATATAAAATGACAGCAGTTATTTCATACATGGGGTGTCCAAGAATATCAGAATTATCTCGTGCATGTAATTTCGTTGCCTTAAGATCATAATTTTGAAATATGCTATCTTGGTATTAAATAGGATGTGTAATTTTCACATTTTTCTCTCTATCCCCGAGATGATAGCGATTTGATAGGAATTCGTTGAATTGGTAAATTATAAACGTTACCTCATTTGTCTGTATACCAGGTGTAGCATAATATTTTGATACTGCGATATATTGAACCCGGGTTATATCGCATAATATTTTGAACCCGGGTTCACTTTTTCGCAGCAATATATTGAACCCCCTTATAAAATATTGAACCCCTACCTTTTTCATTAAAGAGGTAGGGGTTCAAAATATTATGGCCATAATAAAATGAGTCCCCCTGCCCATTTAATTTTACAGGGAGGGGGGTCAAAATATTATGGCCATAAAATATTGTGTCCCCCAGCCATTTTTATTTATGATTGAGGGGGTTCAAAGTATTATGGCCATAAAATATCGAGTCCCTCTGCCCTTTTCAATTCTTGGAAGGAGGGGGTTCAAAATATTATGGCCATAAAATATTGAACCCCCTGCCCCTTTTAGTTTTAGAGGGAGGGGGGTTCAAATTATTATGGCCATAAAATATTGAACCCCCTGCCCTTTTTAATTTTAGAGGGAGGGGGGTTCAAAATATTATGGCCATAAAATATTGAGTCCCCATGCCCTTTTAATTTTACAGGGAGGGGGGTTCAAAATATTATGGCCATAAAATATTGACCCCCCCCCCCCCGTCCTTCTTATTGAAGAGGAAGGGGGGTTCAAAATATTATGGCGATAAAATATCAAGTCCCCCTACCCTTTTAATTGATGTTGGAGGGGGTTCAAAATATTATGGCCATAAAATATTGAACCCCCCTGCCCTTTTTAATTTTAGAGGGAGGGGGGGTCAAAATATTATGGCCATAAAATATTGAACCCCCCTGCCCTTTTGATTAAAGAGGGAAGGGGTTCAAAATATTATGGCCATAAAATATCGAGTCCCCCTGCCCATTTGATTTTACAAGGAGGGGGGTTCAAAATATTATGGCCATAAAATATTGAACCCCCCCTGACCTTTTTAAGTTTAGAGGGAAGGGAGTTCAATATATTGTAGCCATAAAATATACACCCCCTCCCCGCCCTTTTGATTTAAGAGGGAAGGGGGTTCAAAATATTATGGCCATAAAATATCGAGTCTCCCTGCCCTTTTAATTGATGTTGGAGGGGGTTCAAAATATTATGGCCATAAAATATTGAACCCCCTGCCCCTTTTAGTTTTAGAGGGAGGGGGGTTCAAAATATTATGGCCATAAAATATTGAACCCCCCTGCCCTTCTGATTTAAGAGGGAGGGGGGTTCAAAATATTATGGCCATAAAATATCGAGTCCCCATGCCCTTTTAATTTTACAGGGAGGGGGGTTCAAAATATTATGGCCATAAAATATTGACCCCCCCGTCCTTCTTATTGAAGAGGAAGGGGGGTTCAAAATATTATGGCGATAAAATATCAAGTCCCCCTACCCTTTTAATTGATGTTGGAGGGGGTTCAAAATATTATGGCCATAAAATATTGAACCCCCCTGCCCTTTTTAATTTTAGAGGGAGGGGGGGGGTCAAAATATTATGGCCATAAAATATTGAACCCCCCTGCCCTTTTGATTAAAGAGGGAAGGGGTTCAAAATATTATGGCCATAAAATATCGAGTCCCCCTGCCCATTTGATTTTACAAGGAGGGGGGTTCAAAATATTATGGCCATAAAATATTGACCCCCCCTGACCTTTTTAAGTTTAGAGGGAAGGGAGTTCAATATATTGTAGCCATAAAATATACACCCCCTCCCCGCCCTTTTGATTTAAGAGGGAAGGGGGTTCAAAATATTATGGCCATAAAATATCGAGTCTCCCTGCCCTTTTAATTGATGTTGGAGGGGGTTCAAAATATTATGGCCATAAAATATTGAACCCCCTGCCCTTTTGATTTGAGAGGGAGGGGGTTCAAAATATTATGGCCATAAAATATTGACACCCCCCCCCCTCCCTTTTGATTTAAGAGGGAGGGGGTTCAAAATATTATGGCCATAAAATATTGACACCCCCCCTCCCCGCCCTTTTGATTTAAGAGGGGGGGGGTTCAAAATATTATGGCCATAAAATATCGAGTCCCCCTGCCCATTTAATTTTACAGGGAGGAGGGTTCGAAATATTCATCCATCATCATTCATAGCAACCGCTTAATAAAACAACCTTCTGTTGCCTTTACTATTTAATTTCACCCCCCCCCCCCCCCCCAAAAAAAAAGATTGAACACTTAATATTCATTTTTTCGCGACTTTACGGATTAATCAATATTGGGATACAGCTAATATTTACACTGTGAATAATTTCCGCCTATTTTCTCTTGATGTATCATTTTAAAAAGTTGCTTTTGATATAACAGGACAATATATAGGCCTTTCAACTGCCGCTAGGGGTCGGTTTTATGAACGATAACTCACTGCTGAAACACGTTGAGAGCAGGCTCGGGGTATCGAACTGTTTACACGCAAGGCAGTTTTTAGCATTTCCCAAGTGTTTCTTTGCTCTCAGTAGAATCCAGTTGTTTTAAAATTTAGCACCAATGTTAAACTTATTTACTGTATGGTTGCGGACACCATTTCACTACATATAATTAAAAGTTTTAATTAAAATAAAAAGTGAAATCTACCCTCCTTCTTAATTCTAACCTAATTAAATTTTTATACTCGGTCGTTCCCCTTCGTGCTTAGTAACACAAGTAAGATGATCATTTGCTGCATTTACTTGTAAAAATATATATATTTATATAGGAAGCGAAAACGCGCGAACACAAAAAACATGACATTAAATTTTCTTCTTCATAATAATCGTCAAAGAGAGTTAAAATATTGAATACAGTCTGTTCCCCCATTCATTTGACCCTGTTATTTCAGGTAAAGTGAAGGCACTGTCTCTCTCTCATGGTGAACACTTTTGTGTACAAAACAATGTAAGGAACCCTTTTGTGTACATAACAATACCAATTCTGAAGCAGCCTAAATGTCATTCCTATAAACAATAACTCATAAATCGGCACTAAGTTGGTCATTTTTCACACATGAGTTGCCTATCCTTAAAACACAACATCGGAAAAGTCAATTATAAATAATTAAACTTTTTAATGATATAATTAAATGTATGCATAAGTTATTATCTTTTTTGATAATTTTGTGTACCTATAAATCTATCTATGCAATGTTTTTACCATATGTGCAACTTGAAAAATTAGTTGAAAGGCCTACAATATAAAACAGTATATAGATACTTTTTAATCAAAGCAAAAACTAGCTAGCTACATGTATTTATCTCATGATTCAAAACTTCTTAACAGTCCTATGATAAAATTTCCCAAATTCCTAGGTAGGGTTTATTTAAGCGGATCCTACCAATAATGTAGATATAATTACCTTCATTTAAATAACGTTAACGTCATACCGTTACAATATACATGTGTATAAATAACGTCAAAAGTCATGACGTTATACATGTACAATGTAGATTTTACTTGAAAACAATACCAATTTCAAACGACTATAAAAAGAAAACTGGAATAAATATCATTAAAAAATAAATGATGTTATAACCCACAAAGTCTAACCTATCACAGAATAAAATTTTATTCATTTTGGTAACAGGGCATATTTTTGCACTTCGTGGCTTTAGCTCTTTAAATCCTAAGGGAGAAAAAAATTCCCTCAGGAGAATTTTTTTTCCTATAGGATATATTTCCTCCCATAGGATTTGTTTTTCTCCTTTAGGAAAATAAATTCCCTTAGGAAATTAAATTCTCCCATGGTAAAATAAAGTCCTACAGGAATTTTTAAATATCCTACAGGAAATTAAGAAATCCTGCAGGATTTTGATAATATCCCTTAGGATTTCAGATTTTCCTACAGGAACTTTATTTTTCCCATGGGAATTTTTTGTTCAAAGGTGATTATCTCACCTGACAGGTGAGATTTACCTGTAACAAAGGTAGTTATGAACTCTGTGAGTAATGGTCTACGACTTGGTATACATGATTTTTATGTGAAATGAGAATTTGGCGGGCGCCAAAATGCCACTTTTGAGGTGGCATAATTATCCGGCACAGTGTTATAGACAAAATACGTTTTGAATCAATAAATTTATCTTCAAATAATTTTAGCTAAATCTCCCAACGGGCTCCAATACAACTGGAAATAAAGAACAACAGAGCTTCACTGGACATCTCTCAACAGCAGACGAAACTCATGCATATAATCATTTGTATGAAATAGATAAATTAAGAAGAGATCATCTTAAAAACGATGTTGCCATGTCAGAACCATGTTCTTCAGAAAATGATGTTGACATACCAGAACCACGTTCTTCAGAAGTGACTGATGAAAAAAGTGAAATGTCATTTAAAGCTACAGAAATTGAAAATTCCTCGGACAAGGTTGGCACTGTTGAAAAAGGATGTGACACTGAAAAGCAAAGTAAAAGTACCGGCCAATATTATGTGCTTGAGAAAACCACCCAGTTATCGACTTGAGCAGAAGAACTTAGAGTTAGACTACACAAGCATAAAATCGAATTATTATCCTTTAGAATTATAATGTCAGTTTGCATGGATGTCTCCTTCACGCCCAGGGTGCCAACAGCTCCTTGGTCTCCATTCAGATGATTATTTAATATTGCTAGCAATGGTGAATTATGTCATTTGCGTAGTTCTACTTATCTTGAAAACAAAATGCCATAAACCAAATAACTCTTATCATCACATCATTGATATATAACGGATTGGTAAACAATAAATTCTAGATGAAATCGTGACCTCAGAGTTATTTTTCTCTATATTTTTAAAGTGCTAGTATTCTTGGAATAAGAGCAGTGGGTTGAAAATAATAAAAGGCTAGGCTCATACTTTCCTTTGCTCAATGCAAATAAAGATTCATCAAAGATAATAAAACTATATTAATGCAAAAAAAAATATTATGATATCCCAGTTCCTCATTAAATTTAATGCATAGTTCTTTCCACAATTCTCTCGTCACTATAGAGGGCACCTTACCACAGTCGGTAGAGCGCTCGATTCATGAGTTCGAATCTCGGCCGCGACTGACCGTAGTCGATAAAAAAAATGTAGCAACGTACTGTTCCATCGCCATGCGCTTGGCATTCTAAAATTAAAGTCGTTGGTCCGTCGGATGAGATCTTAAAATAACTCTTATATATTGGTCATACCTGTATATTAATTTGGTGGCTTGCAATTAATAGATTTAAATTAAGTTTCTTTAAATTAAAGCAGCACTTTTCATGACATAGCGTACAATGTAACACAAAGAGCAAGTAAAAATGAGGGCAATTTTTCTTAACTCTTAATTCTATTGAAATTTCTCTCATTTTAAGTTTATTTTTTTTATTTCTGACTGCAATTTTTTTAAACTGCTGATTTTAGATTCGCATAGCAAAGATGATTTACAATTTAATAATGCTTCCCTCTAAATAGTAAGAAAGTAAATAACTTGAATTTTTAATGAGACAATAAAGAAGAGGAAGAATTTAAATGACTTTCATTTAAACCTTGATAAAATACTATGCTCACAAATAACTTTTAAGACTGAACAGTAATGTAATGAAGAAGTATGACAAAAACAGTAGGTAGGCTACTTTTTACACAGAAATATATTTATTATAGAATTGTTTGTTCGAGGCTCTTTAGAATTCTGCTTTCAAAGATTGCATAAAAATAGTTGAAAATGTATTTTGCATCGAAATAGTGAAATTCAATCGATATTTGATTTTTATCATTCCATGTCATTCAAAAATATAGAAAAGGGAGTAATGGTGTAAAACAAAATATTCAAATGAGAAATAACTTTATGTTAACGTTTTGATAAGGCAAACTACTTTATATATGTAATATCTGTCTAACATGAAAAAGAAAAAAAAAGACAACTTATCTGAAAGAAATCTTTGCAAGGCCCTTCAAAAAGAGTTATATCCAAATTTCATTTCTGCTATAATTATAGGGAAAGGGGGATTGGGTTTACTAGGTGAGATCTAATATGATGATCTTGACTTTGAATTAGGGAATAGGAACAAGAATATTTTCATATTTCAAAATTAAGTTGAACTTAGGTACAAATGTACATTAAGAAGATGGTTTTGGCAAGGAATGAGACCTTCCGTATTCCACCTCGAGCTCCATACACATTCCTTACGCCCCATGGCTTACTGGATTATATAATCATCAGACAAATTACATAATACATGGTGTATGGTAACGTAATGTATAAAATATTTACATATACTTGTTTAATATTAATATTGTTTTTGTTCAAGAATCCCAACCAAATAAAAACTCTTAATTAAAAGTTAAAACAGATGTAAATTTCTAAGTGCTTTGATCTGTTTTCCAGAGGAACATCCCTTTATTACTAAGTTCACTCACATTTGCAGTTGATATAGTACATGTAGTTGTAAAAGTTTATAAATACTAGGTCTATATGCAATAATACTTTTTAATATACACTTTCTTGTACTCATGATGAAAGGAATATTTCAAATGGTACTCAACCTTGAACTCTGTTTGACTAAACAAATCATAATCTATTCTCTCCAGGAATAATAGTTTAGTAATCAATGAATATTGATATAAAGTTCACTGTATGTTAATTTAATTTCTTTTATACCGTTTTGATTTGTGACTCGTGTAATAATATAGTGTTTTCATGTAAATTTCTAATGGCATTACCACTTTTTTAGGTTACCCTCCCTTTCATAATACATCTCTAGCATTGAACACAATTGGTTCCATACCTAAGATCATTACCTGTGGTACGGACTCCATTTCATCTTTAATTCATATTTTAGGCCTTAATCTTTCGTATATTGATTGAAAGAGAAAGCACAAACGATTAATTAAATATATCTGTGCATGTCGGGTATGTCCTAATATTTACAAAAAGCAAACAGACAGCAAGTATTAATAACTAGTGCTCTCAAGATAATGGTAAATTTTATCGTAAATTTTTGGTTGAATTATAACTTTCGGGGGGGGGGGGGTCTCAAGAAATAAACAAAAGTTGGGCAACATGCTACTTAATTGATCTTATCGGGAAATCGGGAAATAACGGAAAAAGCCGTTGGCAATTTAGTGTGAAAATTAGACTAACAATTAGTATAAAAAACGTAAGTCAACATTTGATTAAATGATAAATTATATTTGCTGACAAGGTCATTGTATTGACCATAGAACTTAAGAAATAATAACTTTAAACAAGACTGCTGCTAATCTTGTTTCACCAACTTGTTTGCCAAAAAATTACTATGTTTTAGAAATTATAAGTAGGTAGAGAATGGACTTACTTATTGATTCAATTGGAAGATATAAATCCGTTTTCATGTGCTTATTGTTGCAGAAGTATGGGAAGTTGACAATTAAAAAGTTAGTCATTACGTTTATCATAAAGCTTGGCTGTTGGATTATCATTAACGTCTTTTTGAAGTAAAATATTTAAATTTGAAACAGATCTGTCAGACTATGTTGTATATTGCATCTCAAGATCAATAGGATAATTAATTTATCGTAGAGTATATGATTGTAAAGTTGAAAAGTTGTAAGTTTTTAAGCTGATGATTTTGGTAAATATTAAGTTTCCAAATGTTCCTTAGAAATTTATTTACTTCATTATTGGTATTTTATGAAGTTAAAGCATTATTGATAGTGGATGCCAAAAGAAAATTTTAGGTAAGTGTCTCAAAATAATTAGTCATCCCAGTTTGATTGTTAAAGGCGAGGAATTCTGTAAAATTGTTGCTATATGACTGTTGAAATAAAAAAAATCTTCTGAAAATATCGTTTGAAATGTCACTCTTGGATTTGACAAGAGAAATACGATTTTTGTAACCTAAGTTTATATAATCTGAAACTTTTGATATGAAATATCAAATTGCTTTTTATATCTGATTCATATCAGATCTAGATTATTTGCTTGGCATAAAATTTCCGTTTTCCGTTCCTTTCGGCTTTCCGTTCTGTTTTCCGTTCTGCCTTTTAGTAACACCTAGAAATTTGAAGCCCTTCACTGGCATACAGTGACGTCAACATATGAGTGAAAAGTTCTCGAAAGGGACGTAAAACAATGTACAATCAATCATACATGTTTACCTCTACATTTAGTTTGTTCACGTAATACCCAGAAGCATAGGAGAGGATACTCAAAGAATTAACGCATTTTCACTATCTAATCAGTAGAGCATTCACCGAACGGAACCCTCACCTTGAGACTACACATACCAATCTTTTGGAAGGTCCCCAATTGCTTACCACATTACACAATTAGTTGTTTCTTTAATAGCAGGTAAGCTTATGACATTAATGCATTAATTTTCGGTACGTACATGTACATGTAATCAACGGAAACCCACCCACTGAACTCCTAAGTCCGGACCACATCTTTGTTTGATAATATACCCTTACTCATCATGCATTTATATAACGTTTTAAAATAAGTTTTCCTTTTATGTCACAAATGTAATTAGATGTTTAGTGTAAATATCAAACTCGACCTTGCAAGGCAGTATAATGTTTATTAGCATATGAATTAGTTTTTTTTTTAAATTTACGTCTGAAAAAATTCGGTTCTGTCAACTTTAGCGTGAGTAAAGTTAACGTTGTTGGAAAAAAATTAAAACATTGCATTCAGAGTTTATGATGAGAATTTCCTAAAGATTTGGAAGAAAATCAGGTTAAGCGTAGAGATGTCGGTGACCTAAAACTTATCTACATTGTTTCCATTTTCTATATACGCAGATAAATTGATCGCCAAAAAGCAATATGTCATTGACAATTAAAAATCATTTTTATACGTATTGCCATGCATTTAAAAGTAAAGATATTGGTAAAATAATGTATAAATATTTGATATGTGAGAAAATTCGTGGATATAAAAAGGAAGGAGCTAAGCCTTTTTTTCTTCAATGTTTTTTTTTTAAATAAGGAAATACATTTTTTATTATTAAGAAAAGGAAGAATTAAAATGATTTAATAATAACCTTTTAATACAAAATCTTCAAAAGCACAATATTAACTTAGATATTGAGGAAGAAATGTTATCCAGAAGTATGACAAAATCAGTAGGTAGGTTATTATTTTTTTACTAAGAGCTTCACAATAATTATGTACATGTATATCAAAACATTCATCATTAAAGGCTGAAAACAATTCGTAATTTTAAAAATCTTTCATTGTATTGAACATTAAACTAATGAACAAACTACAGAAAAACAAATGTTTGATTCATTCGTAAAGGAGTATGCGAGGCCTTAAAGGACTTCGACACTCAGCCAGGAAGGACTACTCTTTAAGTTATACTTTAATTCAAAGCAAAGCTTTGCAAAGCTCCATAAATCACTTCTAATTTCATTTCATGGTAATAAACATTGGTATCTAAAAATGCTTTAACGGGATAAACATTTCTACTTTTAATTCTGTGAAGTTCAAAGAACCTTGAAGCACATTGAGAGGCATATAATGAAAATTGTCGCATGAAAAGAATTAATTTTCAAGCTTCATTTAAAGACATTTTGAATTAAATTATAAATTAAAGAGTTGTCCTTCCTGGCTGAGGGTCGAAGTCCCTTAACTAGGCTCAAATTTTTAGTGAGGCAAGGGTACTGGGCATTCTTAGTCCCAGACGGTGCAATGGTAGTACTTGATGGCCAGTGATGGGGGTTTTTAGGGGGAAGGGGATCCTGAAACCTGGGTATTAGACAATAAAAGATTTTTAATCTTAGAAAGTTTTTTTTACGTTTGGAATTGTCGCCTGAATGGCACAGTGGTTAGAGCGTGCACTCTAGAGTCGCAGACTAAGGCGTTGATCCTTACATCGCGTGTTCGAATCCCATTGCGGGATGAAGAGTCTGGTCCTTCGGATAAGACCGTAAAAATCGAGGTCCTATGTCACAGTAGGTGATGACACAAAAAAGATCTCTTAATTTTCAATAATCTTCAGTGACTCTAAAAGCCCAGTACAGATTTAAAACTTGCAGCCCTCACCCGGCAACTAGTAATGTCCCAATCTGAATGAGAAATTCTTGGAAGGAATGTTAACAATCAAAAAACTTTTTGAATTATATTTTACATGCCTTCTAAATGAAAATGAGGAACGATTTACAGAAATTGAAACAAAAGTTGAAAATACTAAATATAAATGTAGTACGAACATGACGAAGACACACATAATTCATGAGTTCAAAGAAAAACTTTTTTCACTTTACAAAAAACTCTAAAAATTTACGGTAGTTATTCAATGGTAGTTACGGTTTTGGTATGAAAAGGAATGTACATGAATGGTGTGAAACTTAGTCTAAAAGTGGAATAACATCAAGTTTATTGTCAAAGGTGTATAATATACTTGTAATGTGTGTCTCAACAATTGTGATTGACTGATTTACAATTGTGATATTTACAATTGGAATATTGTGAGTGATAACTTTGAAATCAATAACAATGTTTATTAAAATGCATACCAGATAAAGAAGTGCAACAAAATAATGTTAAACAGAGACATACTTTAAAATCGACCCCCCCCCCCCCATTTTTTTAAGCAACCTACGTACCTATCTACTCAATTACTTATCAACCTACTTTTTCAGTTTTCTTCGTTTTAATATGCGGTGACTTTTGTTCGTTTGCAGCAGAAGTATTTGAATGCAGTGAGTACACCTACATATAATGTAGTATAAAGCAAATAATAATCAGGAAAAAAATGACAAGTATTCTTAATCTTAAACACTTTCATATGCTGGATTCAATATTTATTATTTGTGAACACTACGTTATTTACAGATTGTTCCTGCCTCTGTATTTTGGGCTTTACATGCAGCTCCTGCGTACATCAAGGAGGTTGAGTAGATCTTTGTTTAATAATATGTTGTCAGAGCTAGAAATGTTTGAATATAATTAAGACCTTTGTCTAAAACTTTCAATTTAGAAAAGACGCAACCCAATAGCTTATAAAAATATGAAATATGTGAAAATTATTTTTTTTCACATATGTGTCTTTTAATTACTGTCCAAACAAACAACAGTATAGAAATATATTTGTTTCAAACATTATGATATTCAAAATCTGAAACTTATCCCCATTGTTTAAATTTGTTTCAACTGTAGAGTAATAATATTGTAATAATGAATATAGTTTAAATATATATATATATATATATATATATATATATATATATATATATATATATATATATATATATATATATATATATATATATATATATATGAAAATACCATTTTTTTCTATAGCTCATTATAATAAATTCACTCTAATGCGCTTAACATGCGCATACAGTGTACAAAATGGAGAATAAAATACTTACAAATACATATGAAAATACATTCAAAAATAGAAAATATATAAAAAAAAAAATGAATAACTAAAGGACCATAACATATTACTTGTGTATTGTACATTGTACCGAGGTCATTATATAAAATAATAACTACTGAACTATTTAAATATTAAAAGAACCTGTACATATGAGTTTAACATAAAAATTGTTTGCACTTCACTGCCATATTGATCACAATGTTTAATAAAACATTTTTTCTACATAATACATCTTTCAATTATCATTTTCATTCAAGGTTCGAAAAGTTTTCAAGTTTCAAAATCATCACAATTCTAATTTTGTAGTAGAAAAATCATTTTACGTAAATGTTATAAACAACACATATAAGTTTTCATGTCACTCCAAAAATGATCTAAAAATTTTTTATATGAAAAAAGTCTCTTACTGTGACAGAAAACACGACTACAGTCGAAATAAAAAAAATAAAATATTATCAAAATTGACAAGCATAAACACGATTTTTTTAAACAGATGGGTAGGGGCTTCAGCGAGGTTTTTCATATTGAACGCTCGTTTTTGGAATGTTTGGTCTTCCCTTGTTAGCAATTGTAGGCTTATCCCTCATTTAAACAATAAATTCTCTAGACTACAATTAATTTAATAATTATACTTTTCATAGCTATAAGTAAATGATATAATAGGACTGAACGTTTTGTTTCCATTTAGATGTATGTGGTTGGTGCTCACAACATTGTGCAATATTCCAAGAACGGACTTCATTATGTGAAATAGGAAGTCCTCCAGGTAAGGTCCAAACGAGGCTTAATTTACATATTTAAGGTACATGCAACAACGCGGGTATGTTAAGGCAGCACATGGATCAGAATGTGGCGGATTAACACTTTTTTATAATTATGTAACACTAATAAATCGGAAAAGTAAAGGATAAAACTTTTGCTATAATTATGCATTCTATAGACTTCAATGAGACTTATACTACAGGAGGCACTACACCACGACGTCACCACGTGACGTCTATAATTAGAAAATATGACTTAATGAAAAAAAAGTTTAACACTACCCCGGGGATAATTAGTTTCAATTTGTAATAATAGTTATGTAAAAACATTTCTGTACCATGAAAAGTGCTGCTAGAATTGTACTGTCCTATTGTAGAAATAATTATTCAACAATTTCGGACGAAACCTTCCAAAAATTTCTACATTTTGTTAATAACATTGGAAAAAAGCATCAATTCCCGTAAACCATACGATTCTAGCAGCACTTTCCAAAAGCAAAAGAATAAGAACTTTAGATAGAAACAAAAATTATGTTTCAAGGTGTGCGGCGTAGTGTTGAACTTTTGCATTTTTTTTTGTTACGAACGACAGAGTAAAGGCTGATCGGCAGGTAAACACCCTCCCTGCTATAATTTTACGAAGAAAGTGCAAAATTATATTACCATACCTTATTCATACGCTTTATTCCCACAAGAATTACACATGATATTCATTCTAAATGCTTTTAAACTCCGATTTCTTGTGTTTGTTTACATCAATTCTCGTTACATTTCACTTTCACTCTGCTACTGCATGATCAACAGTTATGACGTCACGGGTTTGGTATGTAACCCCTGTGATATCTACAGAGGCCCAGGAACGACAAAATTCCGTTTATATTATGCCTCTGCATATTTTGATTCATTTATACGACCTCAAATCAATCTTAGATATCGATTTTAAGAAATTATTATCTCAGGTCATTACGAGGGGTGATCAAAAAATTCGCAAACTAATTGAATATCTTTCATAAAACAAATAAAATCAGGTTTCAGTGTACATATGTTTTAAAGTCGCCCTCCCCGACTTTAATTCATATCAGCCATCGTTCTGCCCATGCGCGAATCACGTGATCAAGGCAGTCACGTGACATGCTCTGAAGCATTCCGTTCGTAGACGCTATCATATTTTCCAGAGTCATATTTCTTACCATGCAAGTTAATTTTTATAACAAGAACAGTCCATTTGTCAGAAATGACCAAATCTCGGAAATAGGATGGTTGGATAAGGATATCCTTTCCAGAAAGAGCATGGTGACCATCACAACCCGAGTCCTCTGTCTTAGGAACGTCGTTTATCCGATATGAATATATAGTGTGGGGGTCTTCTTTTTATCATATTTAATATGTTTAAAATCTAAAGTAAAAGGGATTTAATAGTGATATCATTGTTAAGACATACAACTATTTTTCTAGCTGTATCTTCCCGATCTTTCATAATAAATTGCGCAACAAGTGACTCATCTCTTCCCCAGCCTGCCTTTGCAGGGCTACAAAATAAACGTTATTTTTTAACCCTCTCCCTCCCTTTACTTTAATGTTAACAGTCAATCAAATTTATGATTAAACGTCTGGGAAGTCTATTGCCTTATAATCCTTGTACAAATTAAATTAAGATAATTCAAAGAATTCCTAAGTTATAAGTTAAACTTTAAGGCCTTTCGTTGCTCGAGTAATACTGTGACAACCTTTTTTCGTCACGAGTCACCTACATATTGATGTCATTTTCACATTTTGACGTCACAATGATGGGGAAAATCATTACTTTTCATATGCTATTTATAGAACCTGTGCATGACTATAGGTGTGTCAAATTTCATTCTGAACTGAATCGTAGTTTTGTAAATATAGACTCTGAGATAGTTCGCGAACTTTTTGATCACCCCTCGTATATATAATTACGAAGTTGTGCTAAGATTTGTATTAATTTTATTCAAATTTAAAGTTTGTTTTATGATTGCAATAATGAAAAATGTGTGTCTTGTTAAGCATGTTAAGTGATAATGTTGTTGTACAGATTTATATTGACATCAATATTTTTTTTCAGCTTGTCCTCCCTCTCAATGTACAAGTGCATCACCAATAAATTGTACTGGTTCCACACCTGAGCCTTATGTTACACACATGGGTATGATTTTGTCATTCAGTATGGTGAAATAAGCCTGCAATTGTTTATGGGGTTCAGATTAAGCACAAATAAATTCAGAACAGTACTGTTACTATAAGAAATATAATGATAATATGATGTGCTGATTGTGAATCAGACCAAACATTTATCTTCGTCAACATAACATTATAAATGAAAGCACATTCTTACTGTTATCATTTTTTTCCATTCACTCTCTTTCGTCCCTAGACATTTTTAATCTCGGATATTATCCGTTATATTATGGTTAAAATGAAATTGGAAGCAGAAGATAGAGACAGTCATGTGTTACTCCACTGATATACACTTAGATTTTTAAAAAAAATTGTTTTGTGATGATAATGAAAAGTGTATGGCTTGTAAAGCATGTAAACCGAAAAAATTGCCAGAACGATATGTTACTCGACTGAATACACTTTTTTTTATTTATATGCAGAAAAAATGTAAAGCTCTGATACAAAAATATCCCTATCTACCCAAGCTGGTCAAATAATTAATTGTTAAATAAAAACCATATGCGGACAGGAAATTAAGGGTATTGTACCTTCTAAATGTACATTCATCAATGATAATCATGTCTTGCTTAGACTTTAGGGAGATCCCGTTGCCATTGTGATATTAGGTGCTCAATAAGTTTCTGTACGTTTGTCTGGGATCTCCCTACTAATTAAGGTAGTTTATTTGTAATTAGTTGTTATCTTTGTCATTAATCAATGACAATATTCATCAAACAATGTCTTATTGTGTTTTAAGGAAGTAAAAATTAAAAAAGCTACAGGACCAACAGGGAACTGGTTTTCACGCATTCTTAACAATACAAGCATTTGTCTAGCATAAGATAAATGGAGGGCATAATAAAATATTATTTTTAAATAATTTGTTTTATGGCATCATTGTATCATTTTTTCTGAAATTGCAGATCTGTGATCACGTGGAAGTCACTTTTATTTTTACCCTAGTACGTGAAGAATGCTTTTATGTAAACAGAGGGATTGTTTGTGTAAACAATTAACTAATTTTTTTTACACAAACAATTCCTCCGTTAACATAAAAGCGTCCTTCCACGTGATCACAGATCTGCAATTTCATTGGTTGATGATGAGGTACAAGGACAAGTATTTATAAAAATAGATACAGATGAATCTTCAGGCTAAAAATAACTATAAAAATCAAATACTAAAATTAGATTTTGTGACAAAAATAGATAATGCGATACAATGATGCCATAAAACATGTTATTTAAAAATAATATTTCATTTTTGTATTTTTTAAGTTTAAATTTTTGCCATCGATTTAAAATTTTAACCGGAACATTTAATGTTAATATGGATGTTAACTTAGTATGATATCAAATTCTTCCATTGACTTTTTACAAGCATTTGAATAAAAAGGTTAATTTACAAGAAAAAAAATCAAAATTGAAGCTACTAATATGAAAGTTTTCAAATTTAAAGTAAGATTCATTAATCTAATTCTTGGTTTTATTCATACTGGTGTTATTAAATCAAATATTTTAGCATAGTAAAAACAATAACCATATATTTTAGCAGCATTTTATTTTCATAACACAGATTAGCAGAAGTAAAAATGAATGTATATTATAAAACTAAAAAAACACTTTTAAAATGGTATTGTGACAACATGCATCTAATAGATTTTTCAACACCTGTGCCTTAAGGCTTCCTGTAATTAAGGTGACACTACAGCTATCTTGAGGTAAAGCATTTTAAATATGCAAAGCATCGTATTATGTTCAGTGTTATGATATAAAGAGATTAATTAAAAAATGAAATATAGGTTTCTCAGCTGGAGTTGTGGTCGGCGTGATGTTCGGTGGAGTGTTCCTTGGATCTATCATTACCTCATTTGTTTTTATTTTCCTTTGGCAAAGAGCAAGAAAAGAACAGGAGAAGTATTACATTTTATATTTTCTTGTTTAACGTATTGTTACATATATTAAAGATAACTTTAATAAAGATTCTATGTTCTGATCAACATTGTCCCACTGACATGTTGCAAGAGACCTATAAGAGATTTTTAATAAGACTTAATCTACTATTTATTCCTTATACATGTATCATTTTCTATGCATAACCATCTGAAACTGAAATACTATATAGACTCAGGGTCCACATCGCTCACCTGAGCACATTATATTGCCTAGGAAAAAACAGAAAATTTAATCACTTCAGTATTGAACATTAACACTACCACGGGATGCTCTTGAGCAGAAAAACTAGAAAAAAAAACTTTATGTTACTACTGTATGTGAAATTCTGATTCGTGATGTTGCCCCACATATCTACCCTTAATTTCAAGAACTTTGAATCTGCACGACCTGAGGAAGTTTCGATGATGATATGATCAATTAATGATTTACTGTTCTTGTGCAGACATTTTATTTATATTCCTAAACAATTTGTTCTTGAAAAGACGACTTAAAACATGCCACTCTGGCATTTTTTTTTTTTTTACAAATTCTCAAATTTTCAGGGCATAGAAAATCTATCTTGTGAATAAACTTAAATAGTACTGCGTTCATACTGACATGAATGTTTCTATTAGCTTAGATTGATAACGAGACGAAATATTGATTTTGCTATATGCTTGTATTTCGTTTCTTTATACGTCTTTATACATACATATATATATATATATATATATATATATATATATATATATATATATATATATATATATATATATATATATATATATATATATATATAAAAAAATGCACAAAGAAATTCACTTTTACATGGATACCCACTTCCGCCCCAGCCCGGGGTTGAACTCTCGACCTTCGGAACCTGCCACGGCGCTGCCCTACACTACACGGTCATTGAGAATACTCAATGACCGTGTAGTGTAGGGCAGCGCCGCGAAATTCCATCGGCATCGAAAGCAAGTTTTTTTAACTTGCCTAGATAGCCGAGCGGTCTAGCGCGCTGTATATCCTGCACTGCTAGGAGACAGGTTCCGAAGGTCGAGAGTTCAACCCCGGGCTGGGGCGGAAGTGGGTATCCATGTAAAAGTGAATTTCTTAGTGCTTTCTATATTAATATTTCTTCACTTAGGGCAGTTATGTTAGTTTAAGAGTTGTTGTAAAATGTGCTTTATATATGTATATATATATATATATATATATATATATATATATATACATATATATATATTTCCTAGTTTTATTTATTATATTTTCGAGATTAACCTTTGGTTTTATAGATAAAGTATAAATACTGATTTCTCCCTACTAGAAAGAAGAATGTCTTGGAAAATTGTAACCATAACCCAGCGTACGAGAACGGAGATGATGATCAAATGAATACAAGAAACAGGACAGTAAGAACAAATTGTGTCTTTTATTATTATTTTAATAACAAAGATTTTATTGCAAATTTGACATAAAATTACACTATCCAATTTAATGTGAAAGTAATTTTTTTTTAATTAATTTATATCACTTTGCTTGTATTCAGTATCGATACCTAAAATTTGCATATTAAAAGATTTATACCTGATTATGGAAATAAGGAATTCAGAGAAAAATAATTCTGCAAAAAATGTTAATTTTAAATCAAGATTTATTTTCTTTTTAATGAATCAAGACATTGAAATTATAAATATCAATTTATATGTTTCAAGGTTTCAAATAAATACGCAAATATTGTTGGCCATGTATACTTGATAATGCCTAATGAATATTTGAATCAAATGCACATATGAAAACGCAAAATTTCAGCCAAAACCTACAAAAGTATCACATGTTAATCCCATTCCAAGGGAAAATATTCCTACATCCCAAGCCACGGAAGACGGTGTATATAACCATTTAAATGAAGCATCTACATCTACAAAAACAGATGACGTTTACGACCATGCTAGACCGCATTCCTCGACATCAGTACATTGTGAGGGGTACGGAACGTTGGTGTTTGATCATGAAGGAAATGATGTTTACATGGAAGGAGATGGCAAGGGAGCTGGATGTAGTGTTGAAATGGAAACTAAAAATGAATACACTGCTCATAATTACTTTGTCCTTGAAAAAGAAACACCAAAATAGATGTAATCTATTATTAGTAAAAAAAAAGGTGTTTTTTAATTATAATGTAGATATAATTTCAACATGTGATTGTGCGCGCAATTATAAATTCATTTTTGTAAGGATTAAAACTTTGTTGTTGAATTTCAACTCAAAACGATGTAAATGTTAAAAGTGTTGACGAATTTTTACTACTATTAAAACAGTTTAATTGCTTATTTTTTCTAAGTAGGTGTCTTTTTTATTGAAAACATCAAACGAGGGGTGATCAAAAAGTTCACGTACCATCTCTGTATTAAAATAAACAGCAATTCAGATCAGAATGACATTTGGGATACATAGAGTAATACACGTGTTCTATACATAGCATATATGAAATGAAAGTTTGCTCTATGTCTGTGACGTCACGATGTGAACATGACGTCAATAATCAGATCACTTTTGACAAAAAATGGTTGACTATGTCATACTGGAGAAACGAACGGCTATTAAATTAATCGAATATCTTGGAAATTTCTTTGAGGTAGTATATAATGAAACATATGGGGATGACAAAGGGTATTCAAGATCAGAAGTCCATAATACAATACAAAATAGGAGCAGAGCAAACACGGACTTCTAAAACATCCGAGGTGAGATAAAGTGCCAACGAGGAGTGCGCATCCCCTGCCGATCTGATTTGTTTGTGAAGACAAAAGACTTGAGTTTGTCTTCAGAGGTTTATTCATTAATTTGGTTGATTGTTTTAGTGAAAGTAGGAAAAAATAAAAGAAATGTTTGTTCTTAGAGATTAGAAAGAGATTACATGTAAAAAGATTAGGAGACAAATATAATTTTAGGACAAAAAATACTACAGACAAGCAGGCAGGCAGTTAATTTATTGCATTTTTTTTACCAATATTTTCCATTATTTTACCGAGCAAAATTGTCCGTACAATCCATACTTTCTCCAGTTCATGAATAAGTCAATTATATAGAATTAGATTGGTTGAATTTAAAGATTAACATGGGTATCTTAACTGTGAAAACAGTTCGTAAATTAACATTAAACTTCAGACATTCAGGGAGAGATGGAGATTAAAAAGATTAGGACACAAATATAATTTTAGGACAAAAAATACAACAGACAAGCAGGCAGGCAATTGCTTTATTGCATTAATTGCTTGCATGTTGAGATGAAGAATATTTCTTGTTTAAAATTATTTTATTTAGAACATCATTTTCTAGCATCGTAAGAAAAAGATACAGTCATAAACGTTTATGAAAAGAAATTCATTACACACACACACTATTAGTTACACAGTCAGTTAGTGACCTAATACGGAATCATACAGGGTGTGAAATGGAAATCCGTATTGGACTCGGCTTCGTCTCGACCCAATACGGATTTCCATTTCATATCCTGTATGATTCCGTATTAGGTCACTAACTGACTGTGTTACGAATTTATCCAGCTGAAGACGTAACGTTAATTCTAATTTTTTTTTTTAAATCTATGTTCATATTATGAAAATATGATGTTTTAATCCAATAACAATCAACATATAATATCGTAACAAGAAATTTAAGCAATCAAACTACCTAC
Organism: Saccostrea cuccullata; assembly: GCF_032062105.1. NCBI lineage: Eukaryota > Metazoa > Mollusca > Bivalvia > Ostreida > Ostreidae > Saccostrea > Saccostrea cuccullata. The sequence continues at coordinate 100,479 of NW_026940676.1, read as the reverse complement.
GCAAACCGTTTCTTAACCGCCATTTTTACTTACAATAACAAAGCTTGGAACGGAATCGCGTGCCCGATTTTCATATTACGCTTTGACAGAGTGACGTAATGCGGAAAATTTCAGGGCGTCACGTGATTCGCTTTTATCCAATCGGTAATCGACAAATTTGTCTGAAGCGGGATAAACACACACACACACCCTCACACACCCTCCCTTCCTCTCTCACACATCCTCACACACCCCCTTACACACACACACGATAACTGTGATATATTTTCTAAGAGAACATAATATTACAAAGAGTTATTAAGGTCAGACGACACGTTCCTCAAATTTATGTTTTGTATCTCTTGGTATCATTTAAAAAATTACTCATATATGTCATTCCCTTCTGATTTCTACATTGTTTTCAAAATATTTTTCAATATAAGTACACCAAAAATTGCGATATAGGCCATTCAGAAGATAACCCATAAACCTTTAGGGTTATATAAGTAATATGACCCTGTGGCATTTTGTCCAAATGCCTCGTAAGGTACCCCTACTTTTTGTGAGTAAAGTTGTTTAAGTACCTATACATCAATGAAAAATTCTCAGCAAAAATTGAATATGTATGTTTTTGTCTTTACCATTTAGTAAAAAAAGTGAGTTGGTACGATGGCTTTAAATGTGATTATCACTGCAATCACATTCTAAATTATACACATTTTTCTGCACAGTATCATGGTGAGACATTATATTTAACAGAATATTCCAAAATGTAAAGTGGCTTATTCTTTCCATCATTAGAAATCTCTTATGAATTAAAGGTCTTTTTCACAGACAAACATGAACAAAGCTGAACATGGCAAATCATTCCAAGTTCCGTCCTGGGAAAGTATTCCCATGCAATCTTCACTTCCTTCGTCATTGTTTGGTTCTCCCTGCCTCCAGTTAGAGAAGCGTAATGGTAACCCTGAGTAATTCCAAATCCAGGTGTTTTCTTGTGTATTGTCTGAAGCACCCAACCAGGCCTGGCCTTTATTTTTTAAATAAAAAAAAGATAACATTTCATTTTTGATTATCAGAAAGATTAATAAATTGCATATTGTTTAACGTCCCTCTCGAGAATATATAAGTCATATGGAGACGTCACCGTATGCCAGTGAAAGGCTTCAAATTTAGACCTATGCTCGGCACTCAGGGCCATTGAGCAGTGAGGGTTCTTTATCGTGCCAACGTCTACCATGACACGGGACCTACATTTTTAAGGTCATATTCGAAAGACCCGTGACTTTCACTCCTAGTGCCGAGCAATTGGCGAAGGAACAGTCACTACGGTTTACGTCTAAGGTTTGACGCGGCGCCAAAAATAGAATCGAACCCAGGCCTAACGATCACGAAGAGAACGCACTACCACTAGGCTACCTTAAACGGTAGTATAAGAAAGAAAAAAAATATGAGAAAACTGTATCTATGGTAGTAATTTCAATAAAAAGGTAAATGAAAGAGTTTCTAACAGTCCATCATATGCATTTTTTGAATGCACATGTATATTGTATTTTTGACATTCATCGAAAGAGAGGAAATTCAATAAAATGAACTTAAACTGTACACCATACTGAACACACAGTGTAAAGTTATGTACTGAACGGAGCGGAAAGATTTTATGTGAAAATAACAAAATTTTATTTCCGTAATTAACATTTATAGTCTAAATACTAGACTAAGAGTTATTGAAATCTGCTTAAAATATGTATGTGGATTGGAAGCAAAGTTTCCATATGCAACAGAAGTTGATTATTTGTCAATCAATACTTGAAGTAAAAAAAAAACAATTAAAATTGACATATTCGTAATACTGTATACAGGGACATTTTCGTCTTCGATTTATTTTCGCCCCTTTCGCCCTCATTTGGGCGAATTTAAAACATGACGAAATGAAATAATATGGTATAATTTCTCTAATGAAACTCTGATTTGGCGAATTTAAAACGGGGCAAAATTGTTTGCAAGTGAGAAAGAGCGAAAATTAAATGGGGCGAAAATAACCCTGTATACAGTATTCTCTTATGTCAAGTTCCTTCGTAGGTCATGTAAAATTGTTATAATAAAACAAACACTAACCGTTAGCTTCTCTTTTCTTTATGATGTTTTCTATAAAGATGTTCTCGGGCTTTGTCTCTATTTCAACCAACCTGGCTGACAATCCTCGACAATTATCCTGTAAGATTATGAAATGTGTACGTCTTTTATGTTATTGCACACCTACTCTGTGTTAGTGCAGCCTTGACAAAAACTGTATTATAAGATGGTGGGACTATTAGACCTTGAGGCAAATCCCTGAAAAGTTTGTAATTAGAAATTGATATTTATTTAACAATATGCATTACAATGAATATACATGTATGTTAAAACAGACAAAACCAGAGTAAAAGCAAGCTATTATAAGGTGCATACTAAGTTAATAAAATTGTTTTATACCTATGAAAGAAGTGCAAAAATGTCTAGTATTAAATAATGCGCTTTGTTCTATTTTCATTAAGTACTGAACGGGTCATTATTACAGATTATCTTCGAATGTAAATCTTGTAGATTCCTCACGTTTGCTTGTTCCCATGTTAACTTCTGTGTGTTTAGCATGTAGCATGAATTTCCATGCTTGACCCATCCTTTTAAACAATCTGAAAATAGACCATCAAATAGATTTTAGGAATTTTTGCATTTCATTGCTTTATATTTTTAAACAAACGTTTAAAAGAAATTTGTTTTAAAAAAGGGAATTACAAAAGAAATCGTACATGATACATGTAAACCATAAATGTATATAGAAATATTTGGTTTTTTAAATACTTTGGAGCACATACTATGTAAATTGTTTATCTGTGTTTGAAGATTTTGGAATCTCTTTATGATTTCTTTTTTCACTGAAAGTAAAAGAAGTTTTGAACTCTAATTTATCTGGGTAACCAGCTGTAAGGTTTATAACCACAAAGCAATAATACGTGTGTAGAATGAAATAATTAGTTTTTTTACAATGAATTCTTTCACCAAAGAGGATTTCGGTTTGGTTAGAATACATAAATTTTCTTGTAACTATTCCTATACAAAATCAAGATTCCAAGTTGATTTAAAGAACCTTTCTGTTCCACGTCTTGTAGTTGGGAGTTTAATGACAGCAGAGATTTGTCCGATGCTCCTAGCACACATTTATCATCGCCATTTTTCGTGTCCAGACTTTGGGAAAAACTTATTTGTAGCTGTGACAAGAGGAATATGACAGCAAACATTTGAGCCATAATCTGAAACGATATGCAAATCCTGATATTATCTGCCTTAGACAATGCAGCTAATATAATTTTTTCTTCTTTCTGCAGATAACTGAGGAAGATTTAAGCAACTTTTGTTGGAAGACAAATCCATGGCTAATTGAAACTGTTAATGCAATACACTGAAAACTGAATTAGATTCAGACGTTTAAATTAGTTCTTAAAGGATTTTTTCTAAATCTATATTGTATATAAAAAATTATTTAATTACCAATTTGATCATGAATAAAATTCATTTTCCAGACAAGAATATTTAAGTCTTAACATAATTCGTGCAATTTTGCAACCCGTCCTCTTTGTTTGTATTTTATATTTAAATGAGTTTTTGTTGTTGTTGTTGTTTTTTTAAATAGCAAACACGTAATGATGTTCAACACATAATGATGCTGCAAATAATTTTGATTAGGTACATGTACATATATCATGTTGTTTTATTTTTTGTCCTTTTCATTTAGAATTATACTCGTCTGTCAAATATTACTTTGCTTCGTCTTCCTAAAATTAGATTTCTCATAATTTTGCAGCATTTAACCGATTGTCTTTAGGACTGATTTGAAGACAAGGGAAGAAATATTGCAGGTAAAATAAATATTAGAACATCAAAATATTAGGATAGATATTACAACCTGATTTTCATATAGCCACTGGCAATTATTTCAGGAAAAAAAAGTAACACACCTGTGATTCTTCAAAGAAATCAACTCGTTCAGTATGATAATGGAAATGTGCCGATTTACATGCGAATAAAAGCTTTAAAAGAAACTATCATCTTTTGTTATTTAAATATTTACAAAGCATGAAAACATAACATTTAATGTATGTTTTAATTGCTACAGTCAATTTTAAAAAAAATAAATTTATAGTAAATATATGAAATGTGGTAATATGGAAACTTTATTACATAGGTACATCTTATGTCGTACAAAGCATAGAGTATATTGTCAAATAAAAAATCACTAAACATGTGTCTTTTAATATATATTTTCATATGATTATAAACCTGTAGATCACTTTATTTTCACAACACATTATGCTTGCGAGAGAGTTATCCCGAGATGAAATTTTCATGAATTTTGATTGTTCTTCTTTGCAAAATAATGATATACTAGAGGATGAAATTTTTTGTTAGCACACTGTCTCGCGTAGTTTCGCAAAAATTATAGATGGTTTTTCCACTATGCCCCTCAATCGCTTAATGCGAGATTTTAACATATATATACAAACATTCAACAATTGAGACAAAGTGTTATGATCTCTTGCTTCATGTCTTACCCATCGCCTGGTGTAATTTTTCATTGAATCCATTTTTTTTTATTTTGACTCCAGTTCAAACGTCGGGATTCCCTTAATTTAAGGCCTTTTGAAATTTTTAATACAAGGCTCTCAATATCTAATTGATTTACACAACAATTAATGAAGTGTCCATCAGGACTATAGGTATAGGCGAAGAAGAACTTGAGCACGAAGGAGAATTATGTTTCAAATATTCGATATCTGGGCTCTGTAAAGTTTTATTGTGTTTAAAATGTTTGGAAGTAATAGTCGATGTATATGAAATACAAGGTGCATGTTGTCTACACCTTGGTGGATTTCAAGACGGGACCCTTTGTGATTGAGAATATTAATTAATTAATATGAACCGTATCAACTCCTTTGTAGGTATATTGGAGTTTAACAAAAACACGGGTTGCTTTAACTACATTTTCTTTCGTAAAACGTGGCGGTTTGGTTTAAAAAGCAATGATTTGCAATACAATCAGAGGACCGAGTCTGTATTCAGTCGAGTAAACAATAAATGGTCTTTCTTGACCTACATGTATTCAAGTAGACTATTTAAACGACTTATGTGCTGATTTACATAGAGTAGAAATTTATCAAATGAGACATCATGAGTAAAAGGTTAATTGTAAGACCGATGTCAATGAATTCGCTTACTATTTTGTGTATGTTAAAATAGTCCCATATCATTTAATGTCACTGTGGACTGGAAAGATTCTATGTACACTATAGAATAGTGTCGACACTATCGACATTGTCATTGCACCCATAAGGAAAGACTGTCCTTAGTTTTCTAATATAATATTCTTCTCCGTTGTCTACGGAAAGGTGTACTCACCGTTGGAATGTTTGTATGAAGGTAAATCATTCTACATTTTAACTTTTATTGACAAAAATAGCATGATCGGGTACGTTGACATGTTTGTTTAGAAGCTGTTTGTACACAGTGTTTATTTGAAATTAATGTCCTGATATTCTTTTGAACACTTGGGTGCACCAACATTAAAGCAATATGAGCTGCATGTTTGACATCGGAAATTTTTTTTGCAAGTTTGTAATTAACTATTTCAATGACAGAAAAATCGAACATTTTTAAACTTCTGTTGTTGTTCATATTTGCTTTGAAAGAACTTTTTATACACGTTGATTGAAGCAAAATTGAATTATAGTCGTCCTGTACAATAATGATTTCTTACATGATACTGTATATTCGGTCGTACAAAAATATTTCTTCTGAAACATTTTTAAACTTTATTTTGGTTTTATTGATCATAAGGGTGTAAATTACATACAGATTAATCAAAATAACACATTTTACCAGCAAAATAAAATTCTCAAAAATTCAGCTCATATTGCTTTATTATGTCCACAAGGATTACATTCAATTCCACAGGAAACTTTTGTAGAATATCCACATTTTGGCAAAGAAACTCTGTCCTGTAAGATTACTAGTAAAAGAATTGTACATTATCAAAACGTGACAGGTTTTAAAGTTTTTCGCAGAAAATTTTGAAATAAAAGACATTCGATCGGAAAAAGAAATCTTCAAATATATCTGAATCAGAAACTTTATGTTCTTTTATATTTTGTATGATCTTTTTGTTTAATACCAAAACTCGGATTATTAGGACTGCACATATGGCATATGTTTAATACCCCTGAGGATTATGAGAGGGGCATAGAATGAACTCGTTGAGCCTGTGTCACTTATAAATTCAAAAGAGTGACGCCTTTTTATACTGAGTGACATATCTACAAGTATCATTTCATGTTTTTGTATACTCCTGAAGGAATAGGTAACAAACGACAAGTATCCTCGGTGAGCATCCGTTGCCGTCCGGTAACCCGCAATGTGCTCCTTGTTATGATCGGGAAATCTGTCGGCAATTCAGTGCATATATAATGGTCTAACAGTTATAGAATAAACTAGATGAGATCTCGTTGCGAGCAACGAGTAGGTCTTCCGCTGAATTTCTCGATAAGATGAGATGTGATTTTGACTGAGATATTCGTTAAAAGAGAATGACATTAAGTTTTCCTTCATTAATTTTAAAGTTTCTGTTTTTTATCACGATATCCTGAACATCTTTTGTTCAATATGGCTTATAAAAATACTCCCGCTTTACGAGACGTAAAGCATAAAAAAATAAATAATTTTGGCCCTTTGCAACCAATTATTACGTAACATATGATCAACATTTTATAATATATTATTGCAAATCGTTAAAATGAATAGCTTTGCTTTTAATAATGGATACTTATAAAAAATTATTGATGATGAAAGAGTTGAAGATGAAAAACTTTTGATCCCTCTAAGCCCCTAATTCAAGGAGTCAGCCCCTTTTCTTGATATCAAATGAAAGGTCTTGTGATTTCAAAGATTTTTGTTCAATACCTATCAAGAGATTTCTTTTCCTTGTGGAGATATGCTTCATATACATATTTAGAGGTCAACCCTACAAGTCCTTAATTTGACCGTTTTACAAATATTCACAGTAGGCATATTGTTCAGAACATTATTCTGACAATCTTTTGTTCAATATTGCATATCAAAATATTCCCCCTTTTCGAGATATAAAGCATCAAAGATTTGACATTCTGGCCCCTTATGACCCCAATTACGTAACATATGATCTAAATTGTATTATATATTGTTGCAAATCGTTAAGATAAATACTTTTGCTTCAGTGATATATAACAAAATATTGATCATTAGAGAGTTATAGATAAAAGACTTGCGGCCCCTCTGATCCCCTAATTTGAGAGGTCAGCCCCAGTTTCTTGATATCAAATGGAAGGTCTTGTGATTTTGAAGATTTTTTGTTCAACACTTATTCAGAGATTTCTGTTCGTTGTGGAGATATGCTAAATGGAAATATTTAGGAGCCGCTCCTACAAGTCCTTAATGGGGTCCTTTTACAAAAATTCAAAGTATGCATATTGTTAAGAACATTATTCTGGCCATTTTGTTCAATATTGCTTATCACAATATTCCCCCTTTTCGAGATATAAAGTGTCAAAGATTTGACATTCTGGTCCCTTGTGACCCCTAATTACGCAAGATATGCTTAAAAGTTTATAAAATATTGTTCCAAATGGTCTAAAATTAAAAGATATCAAAAAATCAAGCAGAAAAAATGATAAAATTATATGGTCACAAGGATCGAACCCGGGTCGGCCGTGTGACAATCCAACGCGCTAACCATTTAGCCATTGGGATCGCCGCTTCGTGTTTTCAAATGCAAAAATCTCGAGAGTGGCTTTTTCGATTTTCAAACAAATTACATATTTGGCTTCTGCAAAAGGGTCTATATTCAAAGCAAAAACAAAAATATTAAAAAACAAAAGCTGAAAAAATTGCGGTTTTTAAATTCGCTTCCGGTAGCGACCGGAAGTATTGATGACACACGGAAAGGTGATTCTGCAAAGCTATAAGTCATGAACTGTCATTTCAAATAAGTTTCCAGTTCAAATCTTAAGCAGTTTTCGCTACTAAGTTCAGACAAAATTGCATTTTAAAATCAGGAAATTGTAGATATCTCACGACCGGAAGTGACGTCATAAAAACGCTCTAAAACCTATCAAGATCGATTGATGATCTATTATCTACGTAAATTTCATGTAAATCGACCGAGCCGTTTCTGAGAAATCGCGTGCACATAAATCAGTTGGAAAAAAATAATAATAATAGGGAAAAAGAAACCGAAGAATAACAAGAAGGTCTTCCGTTGGAAACGAAAGACCTTAAAAATGTCAGTCAGCATTTGACCTAATGATAGATTTTCTTTGCAAAGAACGACAGAGGAACGGCCGATTGGGATTTTAACACAACATGTGTATTCATTATACAAAAAATTACGAAAATAAAATAAGGCTTGCTGATTTCTTAATTTTTAAGTCCTTATATATCAATTATAACATCCTTGGTATATGCTTGTAAATTTTATTTCGTATGCTAAAGTTTGTTTACATTAATTCTCGTTACTTGTTTTTTATATTTATTTAGAAACTGTTTGGTATGAAGGATATGAAGATAATGAACAGTAATCAATATCAAAGTCCATAAAACAATACAAAATAGGAGCAGAGCAAATTCAGACCTCTAAAACATCAGAGGTGGGATCAGGGTTACCGTTTGGTATTTAATCTTAGTGGTAAATATATAGCTACATGTATAAATACCTCCTCAAAACGACAGGATCTTTTTTTGATATATATATATATTTTTTTTTTGCATGTTTCCGATCATTTTTAGGAACGGAAATAAATTTTTCAATGCAAGATGAAAAATAATCTCTATAACAAAAGGGTTGATATAAGCAAGTGTAATATATTAGTGTAGCGTTAATTAACGTTCTCGCGAATAAAACCTTCTCTTGTACATCTACTTAATGTATTTTCTACATCAAAGCTTTGTAAGTGAAAACATTGTGCTGTTAAACACTTTGTGCTTTAAAAGTTAATTTCCATCACGGAAGTACATGTATTCAATAAATATGTTAAGAAAAAAATATGAGACTTGTTTTATTTTACATTGGGATGGGGATCTTACATAAAATGTTTGTAAAAAGGGGTTTCACAGAAAAAAAGTTATTTGTTATCATACAAGTATGACAACTGATCAAGAAAAAAACACTTCGTTGTGAAGACAGGATTGAAAAAAACTTTTTTGTCATAAGAAATAAGTGGCAAAAAGTTTAATAAATTAAAAATTATAATCGTTGAAAACATATTTTGTTGCATCGTATTGAGGGTTTTCCATGTAATTGCTTCTATATTTGGCAACGTTTTAACGTTTGTACATGAGTGAAAAAAACTTAAATGAGACGTGAAGTAGTATCAAATTAATCAATTAATCTACATGTATCTTTTTATCTGTCTATAATAATGTTGTACAAGATAGATTCTAAATATATAGAGTTTAAAAGTATTAAAATTAAAAAGAAATTTAATGCAATCTAGATATTGAAACCATATAAGATTTCATGACAACGCCCTATTAATATATTTATACAATCCAGCACCTTCGTTGAATATCATGTCTGTGATTTTTAAGAAAAAAATTTAACTTCACATAACGCGTCATGAGATTGCACTGTTGTTATTCAAATGATTTCCCATATTGTAACAATTTTCAGAAAACCAAGAGTAATAATAATCAAAGGTCAAAAGTTGGATCAGATATCATGAACGAGATCACATCCCCTGTTGACTGGTAACAATTGTCTTGTCTCATAATCAGAAAAGCACATATGTCAGTAAACAATTCCGAGTGGAAATCATGGCCTAGTAGTGGTTTGAATATATTTTATATTAAAACAACTGGATCGGACACTTATCCTTGAAACTAGAATGTCCTATCTTTTAAAGAAAACATTAACATAGCAAATTAAGAATATCAAATAACTGGAAACAAAGGCAAGAAAGATTACTTACATGTACCTACATAAACGAATGTTTAGATAAAAACAATATATCACAAAGTAGTGCTGAACATTTGAATCTTTTTTTTTAAACGACAAAGGAAATGTTAATGCTGATCGGGATTTACAAGCACTGTCTGTTTTTCTTATACGAATATTAAATAAGCGAATATAATTCTTAATCTTCACTCCTTAAGAATTATAAAAGACATTCTCGGCATATGCTTGTAAAGTTCAATTTCGTATATATTTTTTACATTAATTTCGTTACTTTTCAGTTTTACTCCACAAATATTAAATCAACATCAGGAGTTTGGTATTTGCCCTTTGAAGTTTGTACAAACATGTATATAACCTTAACATATCCAGGGATAATACCTTCGGTTGTGCATCATTTTATTATCAACATTAATGCTTTTATAAAAAATGTAGTTTTGAAAAAAAAAATTAAAGTTGATTTCCAAAGAGATAATTTTTGGTCATGCAATAATTTGATTTAGAAAGAATAATCTAACTTCATTCATTTTATGACATTTCTTTTTAGGAGAGTATGATTTAATATTTTCCCAACAAACCTGCTTAGTAAATTATCAATAAAAACGTTTTTATAAATACCCGCAGTGTAAGCAAAGTTTACATACCTTATTTCCTGTTTTGTATTCTAAAGATGCTAATTGAAATAGGTAGAGTGAAGTTTGTAGTTATTGTGTGTGAAGGCGTGATTTGCTGTATTTTAATTATTTTATGATCTTTTTTTGACAAGGAAGTATTCAATGTATCTGTAAGAAAAAAGATTCTTTTTTTTTTCACTTTTTTTTTTTACATTTGGAGAGGATCTTACAATGAAAGTATTTTAAAAATGCATTACACAAAAAAGCTTCTTGCTATCATGCAAGTAAAACATTACAATTGATATAAGGGAAAAAGATTGTTTTAATGAAGACAAAACTGTGAGGGACTTGTTGTAATAAAGGAGCAATGGCAATACAAAATATTTAATCCTAAGAAATTCTATTCGGTCAAAAAGTTTATTTCTGTTGTATTGCCTCAAGGATTTTCGATATGATTGTTTCCAAATTTGACAGTGTATGTATATGAGTGAACAATTCTTGAATGGGACACAAAACAGCATTAAAACAATCAATCAATCAATCTATATTTGACTGTGCGGTAATTGATAAGCTCTTGAATAGAAAATAAATTACAATCATATGTATGTAGTATGTATGTTTTAACTTTACAGTTCGGAAGTTTTTAAATAAGAAATTCAAAGCAACTTGTAAATTGACACCAAATAAAATCTCATGAAAACGCTATATATCATAAATTTACACGCATCCCCAATCTTTCGTTATAGAGTGGCACAATTCATGTGTATGCTTTAAGAAGAAAATAAATTCAACAGCACTTAACAAGTCCTGCAATTGCACTACCTATTAGGTTATCCAAATGAATTTCAAGAAGAGTAATACTAATCAAAAGTAAAAATACACAAGACAAATGTTATTCAGAGCAAATGCAATCAGCCAGAAACAGAATTGGGAAAAGATACCATGGAGGAGTTAACATCTCCAACTGTGGACTGGTCATATTTGCCTTGTTTGCCTTGTCTCTTAACCAGGAAAGCAGAAATATCCGTAAACAATTAAGGGTTTAAACAATGAAAAGCTGGACTTAGAAAATATTCTTTGAAACAAAAAGCTCGGTACTTTTTAAATATTCCTAAAACTTAGAACATATTTTCTTTTCTATAAATTAAAACACAAAATAATGTTTTAAAAGATAAATAGTTGAAAACAAAAGAGAAAGATTATTTGTTTACAAAAACGATTACAGAAGGTGTTAAGAAAAGGTCGGACAAGATTCAACATGACAAGGTTGTATAATATGAAATCTATACATGTAGTATTCAGGTAAACGGACGCTCTGTGCTATGTGAAAGAAAAAACCAAACTTATTACAATTAATGCAAAATCGCATATACATGTAACCCATAAATATCAAATTATATGGCAATACTGCGGCTTCTGTATATGAAATTAAATTTCATCCATTCCATGTTAGTAGGGTGGAGGTCATTTTAATACATAGTATATCTTAGTCAGTTTTGTGTACTTAAACCAAACTTTCAGGAAATACATTTCTGTTCCTTAGTTCTCCTGCCAAACGACTGAGCTTGTTTTTTTTTTTTTTTTTTTTTTAGTTTTTGTTTTTTTGTTTTTAAAAAAAGTCTAAACATCATGTAGAAGTGAAATATATCATTTATTAAAATAAATGACGAAAAAGTAAAACACAGTTAAAAAAAATGGTGGTCAGAAAAAGGAGGACTAAATATAGAGTGTTACACATCGTAGGCAAAATATTACACAATCTAACCCCCAGCACCATAATGACATTGCATGTAACATGATGTACATAGGCAAAAAAGGGGGCCAGTCAGACGAGAATAAGAATTCAAACCCTGTAATCTTTCACATGGTACAATATACATGTATTTCACGTTGATCCCTTTATAAACATCATATGGTTCGAAGACATATATACAAAATGCTCTAAACTGCTTCCTGCTATAAAAGAGATGGAAAAACAAAATAACAAGCAGCTAATAAATCAACCAGCTAAGCATTGAAATGAACACAACTATGCTTCCCTCGCCGCGCAGGAAAAACCCTAGATGAAAAATAACACTGATATATGTTGAAAAATCATATGGAAACCTGCAGTCCGAAGCAATATTGCGAGGTATACAAAATGAATGTCGGACTCATTACAATGTACAAAAATTTTACTTGTTCAGTTAGAGCATGTGCTAGTATTTTTAGTATTCTTATACTAAAAATCTCTTTAACCCATTCGAACACAATCAATAGAAATGGGTAAAACATAAAGTGCATTGAGTGTGTCCAAAATCTAACCTACTTTGAATTTTTTTTTCAAAGTGTGTTGTTTTTGTCCCAATTTTAAATTACTTTGAAAAAAAATTTCATAGTGCGTAATTTTTTCGAAGTGGGTGGTGGGTTCGAATAATTCAGCAGTTCAATAAACCTTAATTCTCTTTTCGTTAACCCATCAATAATAATCATGTGATAAATAAGAGCTTTGTTGATTGGTTGAATCCATTTTAAGGGATAGGAGAAGGGTAAAATTAGTTCAATAAAATGAACGGTATAGCTGCTTAGTATAAAGCTAGGTACAATACAGACACTTTTATATAACATTAATAAACAAGAACATGTCACATAAATGAAATTATTTGCAATAATTATTATTTTTTGTTACATAAAGGAAAGGATTAGTTTAAATGATTTAAGAATAACCTTCAAATATCAAATGTTATAAATTTGAGCAATGAGTTTTAAAATTAAGGAAGTAATGATAAGACGAGGTATGGTGAAAACAGTAGGTATATTTTCTTTCACACAGCTTATTACTTACTGTCAAAAAAATAAGTATTCGAACTTTTACAGGTAATCGTATTTTATTGGTTGATGGAATTTTCGAAAGTGTGTTACATATTGTGATTGTGAACCAAGTGGCGTAAGTCTAATCGCAAACAATATGCTAAGTCGCTGGACCAAGTCCTTGACAACGTTGCAGTGGGCTCGAAAACATGAACATTGTCCACTGCATAGTTAACATGTATTATATTTGTAGTACGTCATAGTACAGAATATCAGGAATTCTAGATTAATTAATGAATACTTACTCTGATTAAAACATGCATTGATTTACAGGGTCATGTAGAAGACGTTATCCTGCATGTATAAGAAATCGATTTTAGTTTTTTTCCCCTTTTTTGAATAAAATATTTCAATAACAAAAGTATTATTTATCGAAAAGAAGAAAAGGACCGTATATGTATTTCATTATTAAGATAAACTATTCATTTTGGATTTATAATTACAGCCTCCCCCCCCCCCTCTTCCCGAAATTGATACAGGTTAATGACTTCGCCTTTTAAAATCAATTTCATGATTCGATAAATACTGCCTCTATATACTGATAAAATACTTATAATAAAGTTTGAGACAGAATAAGATTCTAAAGTTTTTATTTTCATAAGAAATGTATACTTGCAAGCAAAAAATAATGAATGCAAACAGTTAACATATGTAAACCTTTTGAGTCAAGAAATAAATTTTACACGTTTACTTTTAAGCTACATATGTAAGACAATCTTCTCTAAGTCTGTTGAATTTTTGTTAATTTAAATGATTAAAATACAAGTTTTCAAGCGATTACCTATCAATAAGAAATTTAAGCTTTCTAAGTATACACTAGACAAAATTCCTAACGCACCACCAATGAAATTTATATTTTACTTTTTAAAACTTATGATGTTTTCAAATGGTATATGATATTTGTATTTTAGTAGAAAATGAGGCAATTAAATTCACGTCTAGACAAAACGGTGCAAAGTGTTAGTTGGAAAATTGTTTTTTGTGCAATAATGTCATTCAAAGGTCTTGTCATGACACGGACATAAATTTGTCATTCAATTGTATTGGAAAATATTAGCATATCATTAGATCCATAGTAAAATTAAGGCAAATGTTGAATTCACAAACAAGAACATCAAGTGGTGCGTTAGCAATTTTGTCTAGTGTATGTAGACGTTGAAATTTAATTGAACGTCAATTAACTCCACATACAACATCATTTATGCAAATTAGAAATAACAGGGTTAACGTTTGCTCTATTTGATTCCATTGGAACTACTGATTTTAAAGAGACATATTAAAGAGTTTACATAATGGTAATTTTAGTATAGAAGCCGCCTCCCTAAGAAGACGCTGATTAATGAGATCTGGGCCTGTAGCTTTAGAAGTTTCCAAGGATAGATTGATTGATTGTATATTGTTTAACGTCCCTCTCGAGAATTTTTCACTCATATGGAGACGTTACCGTATACCGGTGAAGGGCTTCAAATTTTGACCTTTACTCGGCACTCAGGGCCATTGAGCAGTGAAGGATCTTTATCGTGCCAACGCCTGCCGCTGACACGGGGCCTCGGTTTTTATGGTCTCATCCAAAGGACCCGCAACTTTTACTTCAAAGTGCCGTGCGCATGGCGAAGGAACAGTTGCTACCCATTTTAACGACTAGGTCAGTCGCGGCCGAGATACAAACTCACGACCTCCCGATCACGGAGCGAGCACTCTACCGGCTGAAATACCGTGAACGGTCCCAAGGATAGAAGAACTGTTTCAATCTCGGTTCACCAAGAGTTAAGTCATAGAGTGTTTCATAATAGAAAGGAAACTGAATTTAGTTATCAACAATTGATGACTGTTTTAGGAAAAAAGTATTTTAATTAGTAATTCGGCTTTTTTATTGTCTCTTCGCATGTTTTACCTTCGAAAGTACATGTAAGAGGGGTATTTGTTAAAGGTTGTTTAGAATTTAAGTTTATTACCTTATTTACTATTTTCCGCCCTGTTTTTAGAATCATTGCACCCGTTAATTTCAATTGATAGCTTACTGTAGAATATTCTTCTCTGAGCTTTCGGACAAGACCGACACATTGATTACGAGTACATCTATAGTTTTCTCGATCTTTACCTCATTTTGTTCGTTTATCAAAGATGAAAGCAGGCATTACTAGTGGAATAATTGTATCAACATAATCGACATAATAACAATAGTTCTAAGTGATTTAGTATTTTATTTGAATGAATGGGCCACGGCCCCTTAAATGCAGGAACCAAGGCATCAATATATTGCTTGTAATGGCATTCTTAGAAAATGTGAACCCTGAGCACAGATGTCCACTGACTAGTTCATACTTGATAAATGTAGAAATGTTAAAAAGAGTTCAATGAGCCTACTGGTAAGCCCAATATCCCCATGCCTGGCGTGAACTGGTAGTATGTGAGGACGCTACAATCAGGCGGCCCTGACAAAGGGTTCCTTGTAATGATGCAGCTGGGCTTGAAAAATATAACCTGAAACAATAAAAACATACTCAGCAGAAAAAAAAGGAAAAAGGAGAGACAAAAAACTGTGAACAAATATTCGGAAAAACCAAACAAATGTGAACTATGGACGGCCAATTTATACTGTTCTTAGTTAAGCACACAATTCTAGAAATTCTAGTAGGCCTCTGTTTTATAGGGATGGGAGTTTGGGTAAAGGTTTCAGCACAGACTGATGATGAATAAGTGCCTCGACGTCAGAGTTCCCTTGCTAGATGCTATTTATATCCCCAAACTATCAATGGATCTGATTAGTCAGCCCGCGGGCTGACTAGTTATGGTACGAAGAACTTCAAATGCACTTGCGCGTTTTGGAATTCTGGGAGGTAGTTCTGCAGGAAATCACTCTAGCTATTTTCATTTCAGTAAAATCAGTATAGATTAAACAAAGAAATCCCCATTTAACACCACGGTAATCTGTAAATTTAAATTCAACTTAAATAAGAAAGTCTTTTATGCTTATTTATTTCTAGAACCTTTGTGTACAATCTTTAAAACCTCGTTCGCAGTAATTAAACTGGTTCGCATCTGATCGTGAAATGTGTTCTACGCAGTTAAGCATACAGTTGTATAAATTCATATCGCACAGTGTTTGACGCGTTAATTGAAGGTCTTTTGTAAAGTATGTTGAAGGTATTTTATTTATGTATTTAAATCTGTAACATAAACATTGGTTTAATAGAGATTTTGAAGTTATTAAGTTTTTATTAGTTTTACTTTCGTTTTCATTACATCATTTCGATCCCGATGCAATTTAGTGAACTGACTTGTTAGAGCTTGCAACGGATACTTCGAGAAGAGACACAACTGGCTGAGCTTGCTCGTTTGTAATGTGACCCGCTGGAAGTGGAGGATATTATTTTATTTCGGTCTGCCTGTCCTTCCGTGCCCCTGTCTGTAGTTCTGTCTGTAACACTTTCAATTCCTTGAAATATTTCGAGAAGCCCCTTGAGCTTTAGTTGTGAAATTTTACACAACTTACTATGGAAAACCCCTGTTGATTTTGAGATAAAAATATCAATGATCAAGGTAATGAAATCAAAATTATGTCTGTTTGAACACCTTTGTGTCCGTGCAATATCTCGATAAGCCCTTGAGCTTTAGAAATGAAATTTTATAGCACAACAACCTATGCTGAAAAGAAGAAACCTTCGTTATTTCTGCACTCGCAAGCAAGTTTCGTCTGTCGTTTGTTGCTTTCAAGTAAGCTACATCGGACGCAAGCTTTTATTGACGTCAAGTATATTCCGGTTCTTTCAAACGCGCAACTGACGTTTTGAGAATTCTACGGTGAACCGTACGTACATAATTTCCACGCATGTGACATTACCGTTGTGTTACCCGTTGTCACGTGTGTTGCTAAGGCTGGGGGTAATAGAACGGATTGTAGCTGCAGAAATGTAGCTCTCCGAAAAATATTGACAGACCGGAGAGCTACAGTGCCACCCATTGAAAAAACTGTACATTTATTGCGCACAAAAAAGTTGGGTTAGGTTCTGTATAAATTCTTCCAAATTCATACCTCAAGTGCGAAAAATCTTAATTTCAATATATTCCTTACCCTTTTATAAATTCTTCCAAATTCTTACCTCAAGTGCGAAAAATCTAAGTTCAAAATATTCCTTACTTCTTTATAAGGTACTTTCTTTGTTGACATCTGCACGAAGCACATTTGACCGAATTATCTTGCAAACCAAAATGGCAGAATAAATAGACACAAGTTTAGCTTTCAAAAAAAGCTTAGAGAGTCAGCCAGTGGATTTTTCTTCTCTGTAATAATGTTTTGAAGAATACATGTACTACGGTACTGAAAAAATGCATTATACCGGTATTGCATGTTTTGTCTCTTAATTAAAAGACAGATATAATGTAATTAAAATTTAAGTTCAATTTCAAAAAACATAATTCCATGAAATTATAAACCAATTTCATCGGATCTAAAGGAGTTACATTTATGGGGATGGGGGACATTGCAGTTTTAACAATCCGCGGCCACCAAACGGATCCTCGTAACCTTCATTATCACCCTGTTAGAGTTTGTCATGTTGCAGGTTGAATCACTCAGTGCTACTGTGTTTAGACAACAAACTTAAGACACTCTTGCCCTTGCGATAAAGTAACAGCCATACCGAACCCTTAATTGAGAATATCAATAAAGGGCCACTTAAGTACATGTAACCAGTATGTACATTTTCTAGTACTTTTAGATTAGAAAAATTTCATTCAAACAGGTGACATGTAAGCTTTGTTCAGCCTAATCTTTGCATAATTTAAGACATAAGTATTTTATATTTAAGTTTGTTAACTATCCTACTTTAATTTGACCTTGAAACTTAAAAAAACTGAATCGAAACAAAATAAACAACACAATGACTGGTAAACAAATTCATTTATTAAACCTCTATAACGTAAGAAAACTATAAATCCCTAAATCTGATTGCCACAACATAAATGGTCTCATTCAGTAAACAAGCTAATTCAGAGAATCTGCGTCTCCCATTTAGGATTTAGGAAAAAAGCATGCGCAGATCTAAAAAAAAAGTGTTAAATAGGGATTATTTTCTTTGTTTAATCTATACTGATTTTACTGAAATGAAATTAGCTAGAGTGATTTGCTGCATAACTACTCCCAGAATTCCAAAACAGGCAAGCGCATTTGAAGTTCTTCGTATCATAACTAGTCAGCCCGCGGGCTGACTAAACATTTTATATGATCTCATTTTAGGCCCAGAAGGGCTATTAACAATAATTAAAAGGAATGTTTTGTTGTGGAAACAGTGAAAGAATATGTTAGGAACAAACGGTTAGTAATATTTTGAAGGACAGTTTGAAAAACACGGAGAAATAAATCCAGAAACAGCGCACGTTTTTGTGCGGAATAAATATACAGTTTTTTTTCAATAGGTGGCACTGTGGCTCTCCAGTCTGTCAATATATATTTTCGGAGAGCTACAGTTTTCAGCTAAACGGATTGTTAACTGCGTCTAAACCAATCAGATTTTAGTATTTAACATGAAAGTATAATAATATTAATTACTGATACAAAATACTGCAATGTTTACTTTCTTTACTCTTTTTGCATGGAACAAAGGATTCTAAGCGATTAATCGTTTCAACATGTCCGTGTATCTTTTTTGCATTTATTTACCACTGGATCAGTCCATTTATATTCTACGAAAGAGTTAAATCGCTCTTTTCTCGCCAAATGTCACTAGTAAGCTATCTTTCCGCATTTTCCCTGAATTGTTCTACTGTATGAATGCGTGTGCTAACTTCCATGGAATTAAATAAAGTTTATCCTTTTAACCTCCTTCTAATGCTTCAGAAATTCTATGTACAAGATTTATCTCATTTTTTAAACAACATATCATATATATCAGTATATGGACATGTAACATTCGACAATTTTTTCTCTGTTTCCTGATCCCGATGTAGGTTTTATTTTCCATAAATGAACTAGAATGGAATGGATTTATGACAAGCAACGCAGTTCATGCAACGAGTCATGGTCTCCGTGCAGATGCATGATCTATTCTGTTCAGATACACACAATCAATAAGAAACCAGTGCAAAATCTTGGATTTTCCTTTCCACAAAGGCCTAAATATTGAATTTACTTATTTTATTCTCAATATATGATAGTGGCACTGACCATCCCACCAAAAAACTGTTACTTGTTTATATTATAGACACTGTTATCTATGTCGGATTCAATGATTAAATCGTCCTAGTTTACGTTTGCTAGATTTTGTCTGTAGGAAGTGTGGTCACCTTTGTCAAATAGCCATATTTTCCGTTTCGTTTGAAATAGTGAGATTCTAGAGGGGGATGACTGATGAAACCGTAGATAGGATAATGATATCGAACCAATTGGTCTAGGAAACAATCACCAAGTGAGGAACTGAGGTGTTACTTACGAGCATAATATCAAGAAGTGACGACGAATGCTCATTAAAGTATGTAGGTTCATCAATAACTAGAACATGATATAAGTCTGTATTATGTTTAACAGATGATTTTCTTGAGTGGTTGGTGAAAGTAAATTGGCATTAGTATTGTAAGCTTGATCTATAGAGAACTCAATGTCGTCCTATGTACTTGAGGGTGAGTTTGGGGTTCGATAAAATGTACCGTATAAATATATTTGTCCATGAATAACAATTTCCAGCCAGACACATTCAACCATAGAAATGGTGTTTGGCAATTTTTTAACGCTTTGGACGTCCATGATTGGACGTGTAGCTTTTAAGAGTCATTCTCTGTAAGAATCAAAGAATTTAGAAAAAAAGTTGGAAATGGTACATCACAGATTTTGATGATTTTTTGCATGCAATGTAGAAACACCATGTATAGAACATTTTGGGGGATAACTTTTTATTTTGAGTCCCGGTTGCCATGGTAACCAAAACCACCATTTTGAGGCCAAAAATACAGAGCAACCTACTGAAAGTATACAATCTTTATCATAAAATTCTATTTTCTGCATTTTATTTACAGATTTAATAGTTGCCTACTCTGAT
This sequence comes from Saccostrea cuccullata, assembly GCF_032062105.1. Lineage (NCBI taxonomy): Eukaryota > Metazoa > Mollusca > Bivalvia > Ostreida > Ostreidae > Saccostrea > Saccostrea cuccullata. Next base: position 79,984 of record NW_026940676.1, on the reverse strand, counting down.
AGAATATTTGTTGGAGTAACTACCACAACTGATGAAATTATTCATTCAAAAATAATTTAATTCTCGGTATAGTTCTATTTTTTGTTGAATTTTTACTTTTCAAACATGTATTGGTCAGTTTATGGACTTCTAAAAACTATGCTATCGGAGATGTGCACATGTCGACAGCCAGACTAGTAAATCACTCAAGTGAAACAATTCGTCAAGGCTATATATAGCAGGTACAGGTGGCCAAAAATCTTCGATTAAATATGGCGGAATAGAAGAAATATGTCGGACAATGGCGTACAGGAATGTGATAAGTCGTTCAAAGATGAAAACTGATGCATTTTTGAGAGTTCATGTCAGCTTTAAATAAGAGTATAGTGTTTCACATATCATTGTTATAATTATCCAAATTCTTTGATACAAAACTTTTATTACATATGTAATTACAATCCAGACTTTAAATTTCAACATGACAAAATATTTTATGTAATGTAGTACTCACTACTGATAAAGAAAAAAGTAGAAATTCTGGTATTGTAAAAAGACTTGGTTATATATAGTCTTCATTTTCATGGGGAACATATCCCTACTGCCAAGTTAATTCATCTATAGTTGGGCGTGTACTTGAATGTGTGTTCCCTTAAATGGCCATAATTCTTTTTATTTTTTTAATGAAATTTGGCAAGTATGCATGGTTTTGTTCTTCTTTGTAAAAGCATGAACATTCTTAATATGATAAATTGTGAAAGGTCTAAGGACTCGGTATTCTAATAAGGGAGAAGCCATCATAATGCTATACTTGTACTGGTGTGTTCTCTTAAATGGCAAAGGATAATATTACTCCTAAGATGCATATTACAGTAAAATAGGGTGTTATTTTTTCGACAATTGCAAATCCCTGCAACGATAGCAGTTTTCAGATAAAAATATTTTTATCGCAGCGTTCAAAGCATTTTCTCGACCTCTATGCATTATATCAAAAACATTTTTGCTGTAGATGAATGCATACCGAGATTGTGTATTTCTACATTTCATTTACATTGTACAACAAATGCATTCAAAAATGATTTACCACTAAGTATAATTCTACTTTTTGATGGTATTAATCTTTTCCATCATGTATTTGTTCAGTTTATGCTGTTTTTGAAAACTGTGCTATCTGAAATGTGTTCATGTCGACAGCCAAGCTAGAAAATCATTAAAGTGTAACAAATGCACAAGAGTTTATATAATAGGCACAGAAAGCAAAGGAATTTCAAGTAAATATTATGGAACAGGCATGAAGTAAATCGTACAAAGATTTAAAAAAATGCATACTTAAGAGTTCATAGCAGCTTTAAACGAAATTCCCTTTGAAAAATCATCAGATGTTCTTCTTTTAAAAATTTCCTTTAATCAGATTGCTGTTTTGCATAATTAGATATTTATTTCATTTCACTTTATTCCATCAAAGAAAGTATGACACATTGTGCCAAATATTAAGTTGATGGAGGAGAAAATACAACCTCGGTATAAGTACACGTTATATACTATTTTCTTAACTGTATCGATATAGGAAAAATTGTTTTACTGAAATCAAAAATAATTTTATTATAAAAGCCATGTGTCATTACAACAGGATTTTTTTTTCTGTTTTTTTCTTTTATTATTATTATTTTTTTTTTGTAGTCAAAAGTATTTATTATAGCCATTATTGATCTCCATGACATCAAAGTACTTTTTCAGACAGACTTATCACGTACCGTGTGTTTTTAAGTCTCTGTATGAGTATGATTTCACCTGACAAAATTCTACAAATTCATATTGAGAGAGAGAGAGAATTTATTTATCTTTTGATAAATAAAATAAGTCATGTTTTACAGCTGATAATATTTCTTAGAATTCGACGTTGACTGGCAGCATTGAAGGTAGTTTTAACTTTCGTTTAATATATTTGTTCGCACTGTCTGTTTAATTTAAATAAAAGAAATATCGTTACTCTGTTTAAGGAAAATCCTATTTATAAAACATAATGTATTTTCCTTGTTAATTTCTGGTAAAATTGATTTCTCAACTGTAACCCTTGTTGGATCTGCCATTGGGTACACTTTGTTTGGAGTACTCATCACCTCTGTGTTCGGAGAAGTAGACAGAGAAATCAGAAAAGGTAATTTTAGATCTAATTTTTTTTTCTATTTACAATCTTAGTTTAGCAGACATAATGGACATTCCTCAAATGCAGAACTGAAAACAGTAGGAACAGCAAAACGGAACAAAAACTGAAAATCTTACATCAATTGATATACGTTGCATATATAAATCAGGCTACATCCAGTATTCCCTATTTCCTAGTTCATTCCATCAATTTCACAACAAATGACAAAATGATCTTTTTTTATAATTTCTTTCTCTCACTGCGGGACGTGGAGTACACCCTCGCTTATCGTAAAAAGCCCTCCGATGAGACCGTATAAACAGAGGCCCCGTGTCGCAGCAGGTGCTGGCACGAAAAAGATCCCTCACTGCTCAAAGGCCCTGAGTGCCCGCATGGCGCAATTTGTAGCCCTCCACCGGCAAGTGGTGGCGTCTCCATATGAGTGAAAAATTCTCGAGAGGGACATTAAACAATATACAATCAATCAATCAAATGCAGAACTGAAAACATTAGGAACAGCAAAACGGAACAAAAACTGAAAATCTTACATCAATTGATATACTTTGCATATATAAATCAGATTGCATCCAGTATTCCCTATCTCCGAGTTCATTCCATCAATTTCATAACAAATGACAAAATGATCTTTTTTTTTATAATTTCTTGCTCTCATAATTACATGTATGTATTAAATCCTCTGCAACCGTATTCATTCTGGGTTAAGTCTTTTGAGGTTTCATCTTACGGACAATGCAACCAAAAGGGTGCGTTACACATGTAAATGGTAGATTTTTTGTCAAACTCTACCTACTGCTCTAATAAATACATATAAATTGATTAACGGCAGTCAGAACTTTACATTCAACATTGAGATCTGATGTAAAGTACATTTCAGGAAAATGCATGAACATGCCATTTTGTTTTGAGTCTATCAAAAAGAGTCAGAGAGAGCGATTATTAGTAATAAATGAATAACAGGTAATTGTTTTTTTTTTTTTTTAGAAAAAATTAGAATGCAGATAAAATTGGCATGTGTTTCTCACAGAAATACTGTCATGTGTTTCGGAAGACTATTTTATACAGAGTCTTAATAATAATAATAATAATAATAAAATGTTTCCTCGAAGATTATGCTCTGTATTGTCATTTTCATTCATGAAACCAAATTCTGATACTTCATTGAAACACTAAAGAAATAGTTCCCTTTAAAAAAAATTAGCCCCTGTGATTCCTGAAAAATTTAGATTTAGATAACAATGCATGAAATATAAACGTGGACCCTTGATGACTGCATATCTGTTCTAAATGATGCATTTTTTTTCTTACATTTTGAAAATGGTGACAATATGTAGATCAATTGTGACAAAAAATGGTCGAGAAATTATACAAGAGCAATGAATGGCTGTAAGGTTAAACGGATATCTTGGAAATCCCTTGGCAGTAGTATAAAATAATTCTACAGGGTTTATGAAGACAAAAGAATTCCAAGAAATGTAGTCATTAGTTGGATTGATTGTTGTAGTGAAGAAGGGAGGTGTTTAAAAATGATGTTATGTTGCCCAGTAAAAGCAAGCTTGAGAAGAGATGTGACTTTTGTTAAGCAATTTCCTTTTGTTAAATAAATACTGTGGAATCACAAATTTTCGTGGGTGTTTAATTTTCGTTGTTTTCGTGGTATGACAAGACCCACGAATTCATGTCCACAACGAAATGTAAAATTTCACACACATAAGTACTCATTAATTCTTGATAAAATTAAATCCCCACGAACCAAGAAATTTTCCTCAAACCACGAAAATTTGACCCCACGAAAATATGTGATTTTACAGTAGTTGAAAATGTTAACAATGAAATAATTATAAAATCTCTATCTCTAAAATACATGTACCGTTCACTTTAGACTTTAAAATATAAGAAATGACAAATAGGTTGCACCCATACTTTATCCTTATTGAATAAACGACGCTCCCAAGACAGATGACTCGGGTAATGATGGTCAACAAGCTCATTCTGGAGAAGGGTATCCTGATCGATTCACCCATACTTTTGCCGAGATTTTACCATTTCTGACAAATGGACTGCTTAATTATTAAAAAAATAAATTGCATCGTAGAAAGTATAAGATTCGGAAAAATATTTTAGCTGCTGTGGCAGAACTCTAGGGAGCATGTCACGCAGCCGCCTAGATCACGTGATACGCTAATGGGCAGAACGGTTGCAGATGCTCTGGCATGTCAAAATCGGAGAGGATTACTTAAGTCAACACTGAAACTCCATATCATTTTTTTCATGGAATTTACTAAATTAGTTCACGAGCTTTTTGATCATACCTCGTAAACATATACAGCATTTTCCCCAATCCATGGTCTTCGTCTCAAGTGGCCTAACATGAAGATGATTTTCAATATTTCATATACAGCACACCCCTGTCTAGAATGTGCAGATATTGGCAGAAAGAACTCCCTCCTTTTGAAGACTATAAAACATATTCTATTTTTTTTATCAAATGATGTGGTCATATTTTATTTCTTAGCTGAATATATTCAAATATATCTTTTTTCTCAAGAATGCTGCAATTTTTTACACAACCATTTGTGCAATACCGCGAAACTTAGACAAACCTTTTTACAGGAAATTGTAGCACTTAGTCTCTGCTTTATATTGATTTAGAAAATGAGTAAAATGGGTTTAGTCGTTAAAGAACTACGCACGCTTCCTCTTGATTCCCTCCTACATTTTACAACCATTTAATTCAAGATTGACGACAATTTGGCCATAAAATCTTTGTTTAATCCATGTTAAATGTTGAAATTTGCTGCAAAAAGCTTTTCTGTCTTTTTTATTTCTTTAAACATATATATTAGTAAAATACTATGTTTTAGTTGTTAAGCACTTGAAATTTGCTGAAAAAAACTTTTTGACGTTTTTTTCTTTATAAACAAATGTCCCGACGGGAGATGTTTTAAAAGTATTTTCTGTTTTCCGTTTATTTCTATTTTGAAAATCATCAGTCTTAGCAAAATTTTCGAGATATTACTCGTTGTTTTACCAAATAAGAAATTGTTTTTTTTTTTTTATGACAATCAATATCAATATCAAAACAGTGTGTATATAATGTAAATTATTCTAATATCTTTACTTTTGGAAATTTACTTGGAGGTAGGCGTTAGAACAATACAATATGTTTCATATATATCACACATAAAGTGATTCTTAATATCGCTTATTTTATAGTTTTATCTTTAATTATGATGAAAAGTATCTGAAAATAATAATATACCAAAACTGTTATATAATCATGTGTCTAATTTCAGCTGATCTCAAAACGGAGTATAACTTGCAGCAAAAATTTGTTGTAATTTTTTATTATAAGTTTCTGTGAACAGGATAATCAAAAACAGAAATGTACTTGTTTTCATATATTAAAAATAATTAAAGAGTTTGAACAAAATTATAATGTAAAGATGAAATTTATATCTTTAAAATATTCATATTTTATAACAGTTGAAAACCACATGAAAGTTTCTGACAAAAAATAACAATGCTGGTAAGTGTATCAATGACTTTTGATTGTGTGTCTAAAATAAATTTTCTATATTGATGCCTTAGCGTATTACGAAATTGAAATATTTATAACATGCACATGTATATAGTTTCTGGTATGATTTATGAAAACTTTGTAAAATAAATATATGTTTTGTTTGGTCAGATATTAAACAAGTTCAAGAAAAAGTTTACACATACATGATGAATTTTTCAATCATTAGTTTCTTTATTTAGGACAATGTTGTAAAAACAATGAAAAACATTTAGAATTTGTTGCCATAGTTTTAAGTGAAATTATGATTACAAAAAAAATAATTTTGAAATAAAAAAAATGAATGATATAAATTTTGTTGCCAATGAAAAGGTGTAACTTATATTGTGAAACACCTTGTACATACTATGGTATGCCTGTAGGATTATTTAAGGCATAAAGTGATTCTAGCTTCTTTTTATAGTTTTATTTCCAAGGAAAACCATGCAGATAAATGTATTAACTGTCATTTCATGTTCTTCTGTGCTCAAACCCTTTATAACAAGTCATGCTCTTTTCTGAGCTTTTAAGTAATCAAAAACATGTACAGCGTAAACATATTCCGTTACAGAATAGTAGGGAAAATTTATATCTTTAAACATATTTCATAACAGTTGCGGCTTTCTAACACAAAAATATGTCCTAAATGACTTTTGATTAGCTAAAATAATTTTTGTATGTTGATGCCTTAGCGTATCACGAATTTGAAATATTTATAGCATGAACATGTATATCGTTTCTGGTATGATTTATGTATTTGTCAAGTGATGTACTATTATGTAACATGCATAAATGTTTTTATTCTGAAGAAACGAGAAAAAGCAATTTTTCCCCGACATATTAAAAAGTGCCTGGCAAAAATATCGATATTTCGGTATATTGCAATACAGTGACAAAACAAATCGAACCGCAATAAGTTTTTGAAATATCGATTTATTGGCAAAATGCTTAGACTAAGCAATTTTATGATTAAATAGTAAAATTAAATTTAAGAAAGATTTGTTATTAAGCCATACAGTAAAACATAAGCTGTTTTATGGATGTACTTCTGAGCATATCTTTAATAAAATCAACTCGATTTTTTCCCTTTGGGTTACTTTGCATAGTTATGTACACTCTGCACGTAATTTAATGTTAATATAACAAGAAAATTCCATATTATTTTCGTTGAAAATATTGCAATACATATCGCAATACGAAATCTCTGGCCAATACCCAGCTCTAATATTAAATGCATTGATATTTTCTCTCTATTTTCATATTTGAATTCATTGTTACAGAAAAAATCAGTTTGTACACAGTTTGCAAAATCCAGTTTATGAACACGGAAATGACACACATGTACAAACACACAATGATCTAGATCAAGGAAAGATAAAATAGCATTATACAGCGAAATGAATGATGACATGGTATTTTCCTTTCCCATTTATATTTTTTTAGATGTCTAACAGATGAAATTAAACGGGAAAAAGTTATATAAATAACGTCGTGTGCCATGATGTGATTCATACAGTGTGATTTTAACAGAAATCGTTTTTTCAGTTAAAATTTATTGAATACCTCAAAGTTTTCTTTCTTTGGTAACTAATAAGTCGACTCTGGGCATGTTTACATTTGACTTATTTAAATGCCAAAAATAAGGGATATCTATGTAAAGTTACAGAGTCAAAAGGAATTAAAAAGCTACGACTATCTTTAAAATCTTATATAACAATGCTCCAGTAAAATAAATATACAAGTGTACCTGTTTCCAGTACAGAAATCTTCGATGACTACAATCTGCATTATTTATATCTACAATACATGTAATAAGTAATTAGATAAATCGATATATACAGAAATATGATGTATGTATAAACACAATACGTTTTAAAGCACTTATTTACGTTCAAATATATTTTAGCTAAATCTCCCAACGGGCTCCAATGCAACTGGGAAAAAGGACCAACAGAACATCACGGAACATCTTTCAACAGCAGACGAAACTCATGTGTATATCCATTTGTATGAAACAGATAAATTGAGGAGCGGCCATCTTCAAAATGAAGTTGCTAAGCTAGTACTATGTTTTTCTAAAAAAGATGTTGTCATGCCAGAACCGTGTTCTTTGGAACTGACTGGTGAAAAAGACTCTATGTCATTTATAGGTACACAGAAATTGAAAATTCATCGGAAAAAATTGGCAAAGTGAATCAGAAAAGCAAAATAACAGTACCGGCCAATACTATGTGCTTGAGAAAACAACCCAGTTATCAACATAAACATAAGAACTCTACAACTATAATTAGACTAAAAATTCAAGCATTATATTGGTTTATTATCCATGAGAATTATTCACTCTTTGGTTTAATGAATGTCATGTGCATAGATGTCTCCCTTACTCCTTGATACTCAGTGCTTACGATTGTGCTGCATGTCATCTGATTTGTTTAACTTATTATGAAAATAACAATTCATAAGCCAACAGACCCATATCAGCAGTCTTGTTCAACTTAGTCATTTCTAAAGGTCTATGGCCGATACAATGACCTTGTCAGCAAATACATTTTATCATTGAGTGCAATTCTAACTAAAGTTTTATATACTTTTTGTTGCGTTATAAAAACGCCTTGAATTGTTGACGGGTTTCTAAGTTGTCTTATGGCATGTGTGACCGGTCGCCCGGAGATGCTCACTCTTCAATGGCACCTGATGTTTTGGAGGTCCGAGTTTGCTCTGCTCATATTTTATATTGTTTAATGGACTTTTTAGCTTGAATACTGTTCGTTGTCTCCATGTATTTCATCAGCACATAATTGATATCATTAGATCGGTACACAATAAATATTACATCTAATCTTGACTTCAGAGTTGTTTGTTTTTGGAATCATAAAGGTTGGACTTATACAACTGGAGAAAAAAACAAGTTTACGTGTTGTTATTTAATTTTTTTTAAAATATTTATGCTATATTTTTTGCTCACAGCATGTGAATTGCGTATATTCTAAAATTAATGAAAGGATTTTCTTGCAAGTAAATGTAATTTAAATGTAAATAAATTCAAATGCTGACTGACTTTTTACATACTTTTTATAGATCATTATATATTCAGTGAATTGTCGACGGATTTTTACCGTTACTTATCGATTATGACAAGGAGCACAAGGCGCCGGTCGGTAGGGGTTGCTTACCCCTTCATGACACCTGATCCTACCACTCATTTTTTGAGGTCCGTGTTTGTTCTGTTCTAGTTTTGTTTTGTTTAAAGGAAGATTTAAGCTTAAATACTGTTCGTTATCTCCATATTTTTTATCTTAAAAGAATGAAAGATTGGTGGTTTAATAAATAAAATCATATACTAATAGTATGTTCAAATATTCGCAACTGTGTACATATGAAATGCGATAAATTCGGACCTTTAAAAACTGGGCGTCGTTTTTTTAACAAATCTACAAGTCAATTATGTACACGGTAATACTTAATTTATGTTTCTATCAAACATGTCTCTATATATTTCAGAATAAAGGAGTTACCATCGTAAGATAATTATGACGATATCATTAAAAAATATCTCTCAAAATGACTTACTAAATGTAAGTCATTTTAGAAAGTCGAAAAATCTGAAATTAATGCCATACAGTGCGTTATCTTCAATGACGAGTAGTATCTGATCACAAATAATTAAGCAAAACGACATGCAAACTTGATAGCTATTATTCATTAAGGTCGGTAGACTAATAAACGAAAATTTAAGCCCAATACAGACTGCATTTCCACAAAGATCCATAAAAGATGCAAAAAATGCAATTTTGAACTGTGATATGTTAAAACATGCCTAATATCTACAAGCATTCAGAAATTATGTGCCAAAAATTAAGTACGATAGACACACAAAGAGGTGAAGGAACAGCATGAAGAACAGATGAACAGGTGAGATAAAAACATAATATTCTCCTTTACATACTTAGATTGCACGTAAACGATTAAAATTTAGTTTCTTTAAAGCAGCAGTGTTCTTGTTTGATAGCGTACACAAAGAGGAAATAACAAAGGTGGGCGATTTGACCAAATTTTCAATTCAGATAAAACATTTCTAATATTCAGTTTTTGGTTTCTTTTTTCATTTCGGAATGCTATTCTAACCTGCGTATTTTCAATTTGCAAAGCAAAAATAAATTAATAATGCCTCTTACCTAAACAATAAGGAAATAATTTTGACGTTTTAATGATGCATTAAAAAAGGAAGAAATTAAATGACTTTTATTTAAACCTTGATAATATACTACTGTACATGTATGGTCAAAATTACAGCAATAAGTTTTAAGATTGGGAAGTAATTTATATGGCAAAGACATTAGCTATTTTCACAAAAAATATACATTATAGAATTGTTTGTTCGGCTACTTTCATGTTGCAAAATAATTGAAAATTTGTTTTGGCGAAATAATGAAATTAAATGGACAAATCAATTTTATTATTCGATGTTATTCAAAAGTATTGGAAAGGGTGGAATAATATTTTTAAATTGGCAAATGAGGTATAAATTAATGTAAACGTTCTGATAAAGCAAACTACTTTAAAAAACTACTATAAAAAAATACAATTTATCTGAAGATCCACTGCCCTTAAAGAGAATTATCAAAAATCTATTTCTGCAAAGGGGGTGGGGTGTTTATGGGGATGGGGAAATAACTAGAGCTAAAATCAAATACCAATACATCTGGACTTGGAATGGGGGACAATTATATATTTTCATATTTTAAAATTAATTTGAACTTAAGTAAAATGTATAATAAACAAAGGCCCAGGGGCCACATCGCACACCTGAGTACTATGGTTAGAAAAAGAGCAAAAGTCAGTATAGTATTAAAAAGCTTAAATGCATGAGTAGTCCTTATCTACCCCTAAAAGGTAAAAGGAGTTGGTACGATATGAACAAACTTGAATCTACACTCCATTGTGGCCCCACCCTATCTCCGGGGGTAATGATTTGTACAAATTTGAATCTACACTACCTGCAGATACTTCTTTATAAATATGACAAATATATAATGGCTTTGCTGTTCGTTAGAAGAAGAATCTTAAAGATTTTCCTAGTATATGCCTATGTAAAACTTTGATCAGCCATTGCGGTCCCGCCCTATACCCGGGGGTCATGAATTATACAAACTTGAATCTACACCACCTGCAAATGCTTCAATTTAAATATCACCAATCACAGCTTTGCTGTTCTTGAGAGGATTTTTTAAGGATTTTCCCTGTATATTCCTATGTAAAACATTGATCAGCCATTGTAACCCCAACCCTATCCCCCGGGGTCATGATTTGTACAAGTGTGAATCTACACCACTTGCAGATACTTCAATATAAATATCACCAATCACATCTTTGCTGTTCTTGAGAAGATTTTTAAAAATCTCCTATATATATATTCCTATTTTAAGCTTCAATCAGACATTGCGGCCCAGCCTGATCCCCGAGGTTCATGATTGTAAAAACTTCAATCAACACCAGATGCTTTCATGTGAATATCACCAATCATGGCTTTACTGTTCCTGAGTAGAAGATTTTTGAAGATTTTCCCTACATATTCCAACGTAAAACTTTGATCAGCCATTGCATTCCCGGCCTACCCTGGGTGTCATGATTTGAACAAACTTGAATTTGCACTACCTAAGGATGCTTCCGCATGAGTTTCATTTTTCCTAGCCCAGTGGTTTTTGAGAAGATTTTTTAAAAGATGCGATTAATTTTTCGCTAATTCATAATTATCTCCCTTTGGAAGAGGGCGTGGTCCTACATATGAACAAACTTGAATTTCCTTTACCCAAGATATTTTGTGGCAAGTTTGGTTAAAATTGGCCCAGTGGTTCTTGAGAAGATGAAAATGTGAAAAGTTTACGACGACAATGCAACGACGACAACGACGACTACAACGACAACAAAGACAGACAACAAACAAATTTTGATTCCCGATTTCCTTACGTACGTCATACGGATTATCAGATTACATTTATTAATCATCAGATAATTAAAATTATTTGCATGATTATAGAACGGGAATATTTATACAAAAATACTTCCATACACTTACTTTTATCATAATTATTGTTTGTACATTATTTCAAACAAAACAAAGCAAAATCCTGAATAAATTACAGATTTGAATATCTTAATGCTTGAGTTTGTTTTCTGGATGAATACCCCTATATAACTAAGTTCATTCATATTTTCAGTTAATATATGTAATACATGTAGTTGTAAAATTTTATACATACATGTACTACGTCTATGCCAAGAATATACCAAGAATGTCTTTTGTAAAAAGCTATACAGTTTCTTGTACTCATGATAAAGTGAATATTTCGAATGGTACTTTTTCTCAACCCCAGTTTTACAAAACAAATCATAATCTATTCTCTCTAGGAATAAGAGGAAAGAATAATGAAAAGAAAGTTTTCATCCCATAATCGTCACTCATAAATTAAAATCATTATTACATCAAATAAAATTAATATAAAGCTCACATTATGTCAGTTGAATTTTTTATACCGTTTTTATTTGTGACTCGTATAATACTGTAATAAGTTTTCATGTAGACTTCTAATGAATTATTACTTTCTTTTAGGTTATCCTCCCTTTTATAATACATCTCCAGCAATGAACACTATCGGTTCCACACCTAAGATCATTACCACTGGTACAGACTCCATTTTATCTTTAATTAATACTTTCAGGCCCTTATCTTTCTATATTGATTGAGAAAGAAAGCACAAACGATTTATCAGATATGTCTGGGTATACCAGGCCTATCCTAATATTTACAAAAAGAAAATTGACAGCAAGTATTAATAAATAGAGCTTTCTAGATAAAAGGTAAATTTGATAGCATATTTTGGGTTGAGTTATGACGGGGGGTATTTTTCTCAAGAAATAAACAAAAATTGGGCAACATGCTAGTTAATTGACCTTATCGGGAAATAGGGAAATAACGGAAAAATCCTTCATCAATGCAGTGTGTAAATATAAGACTAGCAATTTGTATGTAAAACGTAAGTCAGCATTTAACTTAATGATGAATTGTATCTGCCGACAAGGTCATTGTATTGACCAGAGAACTTACGAAGTAATGACCTTATACAAGACTGCTGATATTCTTCTTTTATCAACTTGTTTGTCAATAATAACTAGGTATTAGAAATTATAAATATGTAGAGCATGTACTTACTTACATGTATCGAATCAGCTGGAAGATATTATCCCGTATGCAGATGAGGAAGGTATATTGCTGCATAAGTATGTAAAATTGACGATTAGAAAGTGTAGCTTTTCATACATTACATTGAGCTTGGTTGTGATATTTCCGTTAACGTCTTTTTGAAGTAAAATTATTTAAATATAAAACAGATGTGTCAGACTCTGTTGTATATTTAATATGAAGATCACTGGAATATATCCTATGGATATAAGAAGGGAAATTTAAATTCTTGACAATACATTGTCCATATATCTAAATGACGATTTGAAGGCCACAGCAACTGTTTTCTTCTTTTTACGTTTAATATTTTGGACACATTCTGCTTCATATTATGACAAAAATAGGTGTGCTTATCATGGGGCGCGATTGCTACCGATAGGAATTCTAATAGATTGTTCGAAAACATTGTCTTAAATAAATATTGTCAATCAGAAAGTCAGCATCTTTTTGATTTTAACTTCTAAGTAATTGTGTATACAATCAGAATTTTTTAAAAATAAAATTATTTTGCAAATGACGAATGATATGGTAAGAAAATTTACGAGTTTCATTTATACTGAAAAAAGTAGCTGTCAATTATATTTTAAAAAGCCTGGACTTTAATCATTCGAAGCGTATTAGTCTGTATAAAGTTCAAAAGTCGTAAGATTTGAAGCTTTTGAATTTGGTACATATTTTGTTTCCAAAAGTTCTCTAGAAAATTATTCCCTTAATTATTGATATTTTAGAAAGTTAAAGCATTAATGATAGTGGATGACAAAAGAAAATTTCAGGTAAGTGTCTCTAAATATCAGCCATCTACGTTTGAATGTTACAGGCGAGGAGTACTGTAAAATTGTTGACATATGACTGTTGAATTAAAGAAATCTCTTGACAATATTGTGTGAAATCTCACTCCTGGATTTGACAAGATATATGATTTTTGTAATCTTAATAGTATATATAGCCTCAAACGCTTTTTTTCCACCAGATATTTTATGAGATTAACAGGCATCTATTTTATATAAAGGAATGATTTCAGAACGTCGATATTTGAGAAAATGATAACTTACGGAATATAAATCAATTTATGTTCCTCTGTTATTATGCAAGACCGAAGCCAAGTCAACTGAGCTAGTTTTTTGATGGATTAAAATTAAAATAACAACAGTAGTGAAATTGAAAAATTGTCATTTATTGAAGTAAATGACGCAAAACAAAATATAAACATATTATAAGGGGGTCAGACAAGACTAGAACAAACTTTGAAAGAATACAAAAATCTTTGGTAACATATTATGCAATCTGACCCCCTAAAATTACATATATCATAAAGCAGGCACTGATATGCCTGTCATCAAAAAAGGGTGGGTAAAAAGAAAATAAACGCCAAACAAATAAATATGAACACTAATATAAGTACATATATAACAAATATAATATAAGACGGTGGAAGAGAGGGGGTTGGATGGAGGGTTTTTCGATAAAAAATTTCCTTGCAAATTTGTGTGGCTTTCTCCTTTGGTAAAAAATAAAACAATGGTCACGTGATTAGGAGAAGCCACGCTGATTGGCTGTAAATTAAGACAATGGTGTCATAGATTAAAATTAGGTAATTGATCCCGATCTAAAAAGTTATAAACATGAAACAACTTTACAATTACCAAGTAAAACATGATACCTTAGAAATAAATTATAACAAATAAAACAATTATAGTTAATATAACTCTGTCACATAAAGGATATTATTATTGTAATAATAATAACTTATTTATGTTCCTCTGTTATTATGCAAGACCGAAGCCAAGTCAACTGAGCTAGTTTTTTGATGGATTAAAATTAAAATAACAACAGTAGTGAAATTGAAAAATTGTCATTTATTGAAGTAAATGACGCAAAACAAAATATAAACATATTATAAGGGGGTCAGACAAGACTAGAACAAACTTTGAAAGAATACAAAAATCTTTGGTAACATATTATGCAATCTGACCCCCTAAAATTACATATATCATAAAGCAGGCACTGATATGCCTGTCATCAAAAAAGGGTGGGTAAAAAGAAAATAAACGCCACAATCCAATTGCAAATTGGATCCACCCACCCAAGGCGACTTGGCAAGGCGCAATTTATAATTTGAGACGATTTTTTATAGTACATATAACGTTCATGTCAAATAATAAATTAGAAAAGAAACACATGAGTATCAAAAATGACAATAAAATACAACCTTAGGTAATGAACAATAGTTCAATATAAAACATTTTGTTATTTGACATTGAGAGCATGTGGTGGCCAGCAAGGAAAATATATTCAATATACCCTTTACAAAATGACTATATCCTATGCCTATGACTATATACCTATGATGATATGTACAAATATAAAAAGACTGAAAAATATGTCAGCAGAAGACTTCTGAACTGACATGCTGAATAATAACTTTTAGGCAGCAGAAGACTTCTGAACTGCCATGTATTCCTAAAAAATTATGGATAGGACTTGGGAATAAAATACAGCAGAAAACTTCTGAACTGTCTCCTATACTATGACTGATCCAAATATGAGCAGCAGACAACTTTCCTCTGCTCTTCAAAGTCTATGTGGTTATTTGTGACAGCAGAATACTTCTGAACCGTCTTAAAGTTTTAAAACTTATTGACATGGGGAACTAACACAGGGATATGCACTGAAATCTGAACTTGTACAATTAGCTATATATGAAAAGACTGAATACGGATGTAGTGTTTAAAAGCATCAGAATTCCACCTTCCAAGCTTCTGAATGACATTGTCTGAGAAACCAAGTGAGGCTGCATGTGTTGCTGCCCCAATTCTGAAACTGTGTCCCTTAAATTGATCTGGACTTAATCCAATAAACTGAATTGCTGCTTTGAGGTGGGAAGTAACAACCGAGTAAGTAATCGGCAAGCCATCCATAGTCTGGAACAGTGGACCGGATGAATGTTTGTACAAGGCAAGGTATTTATACAATGCCTGAACGGGACAGTAAAGAGAATTGGGACAAGCTTGTAAGGAAATGATTATTGGGACATGATGTTTGTTTGTTTTATAATCTCTCATAACTATTTGAACTCCCTCTAATAGATTATTTTCTTGCTTGAATGTGATATCTGACCTTTGTAAAACACTATTTACAGCATTCATTGATTTTGCTGTTATCTCACCTAATCTGAGAAAAGCATGAAAAGCTAACAAGAAAAGTGCTCGCAACAGGAGTCTGAGCGAGTATTGAGACACAGTGTGTTCTAAAGCAACAATGAGTTTTTGTAAGATCGGTGCCGTGATAGGCAAGCGTGTGTCCCTCCTTGAGCCTACTGCCTGACACCCTTTAAGAATTTTCTTGGTCACAAAAGCTTGAGTAGGGTCTGGGATACTACATAATTTATGCATAAAACTGATAGCTGATATGTGGGAAAAAATTGTACTGGGTGAATAATTTTGAAGAAATAGATGACCTATAAAGTTACAAACATCTGTCACAGACACTGGAAGTGAGATGTGAGGGTTCCAGGTAAGGAGCAAATTCCAACTTCTGCGATAAGCTTTAGAGGTTGATGATGACAGAGACGATTCTAGTAGTTTCAGGCAAACTGGATTCAAATTGTTAAGAGGTCCTTGGGAACTTCTGTCTGTACTGGACTGAGATGAGGAGCTATCTGGAAGGCTTCCTGCAAAAACTTGATCTAACAGAGTCCCCAAAACTGGTGTTGAACTTGACACACTGCTTGTCGGCTGCTGAGCTGAAAGTTGCTGAGCTGAAGGCTGCTGAGCTGAAGGTTGTTGAGATGAAGGACCTGGTACTGAAGATGATTGTGGATCTGCTGTAGATTTTGGTAATGTGTCAGATGAATGAGAAGTAGCTGCTGGAACTGAAGGGGCCTCTTGAGGTTGAACACTTAGTCCATTGTGTGCATGTGATTGTTTTAGAATAGCTGTAGCTAACTTGTCATAGTCGATATTTAAGATTTCATTTTGCACAGGTGGTTCCACAGGTGGCAGTTGTAGTGTTACGGCTTCACTAACATCTGTGCCAGTGGGTTGGATTGTCTTCCGCCTTTTGGTGGTTGTGGGAGCGGAGGACTTCTGTCCCCTCTTTGGAGGCATGGCTGTACACCTGAACAAAAAAGCATATGAAAGCAATTAAAAAATATTTCATGAAATAATTCTTAAATGTCCAAACTGCCCCAGCAGAACAACTTTATAAATTTTTATATACACATGTATATATCTATATATAGCATTAGATACATGTGACCATGTACACATTACAAATGTAAAAAGTAAACAGCTTCAATGCTGCAAAATATTAATTTTGATTAAAGAGAGGGTAAGGGATAAACATTATATAAATGTTATTATCATACCCAATAATATAAAAACTGAAAATAGATCACCAAAGGAGAATTTAAAGCTAGTCTGACCCAATTTTTAAGATATTATTTTTCGGCTAGTTTAACATAGTAGAAGATTACAAACTAATACAAAGACAAGAAGCTATACTTCATAGAAATATTTTATGTAGATGTTGCGTGTGGTCCCGCAACAGTTGAATATGAATATATCCATTAACAGAAATATATTCAGTAAACAGTATTGTCTTATGTGGATGCTACACACGATTAAGACCAACATGAACAAATATTGAAATAAAGTGTGCTTGATCCTTCATAAAGGAAAAAGTGCATATGAAAATAAAATAGTTTATATCATATTACTATGTTGTTGCGTATGGCCCCGCAACATTAAACAGTAACAAACAATTAATACATGTGCAGTCATAAAATGATAATGCGTATGGTCCCGCAACATCACCACAGAATCAACTGCAAATAGTGTACATGAAAACAGTTGTGTAACGTGTATGGCCCCACAATACAACAACCAAATAAGCATGTCTTAGGTGGTATGGTCCCGCACCAAAGGAAAATGCACATACAACAATACACTCGTACAAGATGAAGCGTATGGTCCCGCAACATCCAAAGTAAGCATTCCGTAATGTGTATGGTCCCACAATACAAAGAGAAGTTGCTTACAAAGTGTATATACAGGAGTAAATAAATGCCTACTCCAATCAAGTTTATCTATAAAGCTGAATTAAATTTACTCCAAAAACAAACTAACTGACTAATCATCATCATGTATCAGTTATATAAGGCACGTACAGCAATAAAATTTAAAGTTTATGACATAAACAAATGCAATGCATGCACCCATTGACTTGTGACTAGTAAATCACCGAATATTGGGGTGAATTCTTAATCAAAAGGACATGTCAAGTAAATCACTGTTTGTACTTAATTATAATATATCGCTATGTATATGAAAGACAATTGAAAACAAGGTCAGACTAGCAAATTTAAGCAGAATGATACTGGCCTGAAATGTGCCTATGCTGTAAGATAGCTGAGCGAACACTTCGCCAAAACCGGTGCATAGGAGAGGTGGTCACAACATGGGATGACTGGGAGGGGCATCGGAGATGAACCCCATCCTGACACAGAAATGTCAAATCTGTCCAGAAGCCTCTATGAGGCCAGAAATGCACACCCGAAATGTTTGAGCACTGTTCCCGGAGCATGACATTTATGGCGATGATGCGTTCGTTGAAGTCCGGTGACGAGGCCCAAGGTTGGCGGCGCAGAAGTTGACCCACAATAACTGTTTGTATGCCTATTCCGGAATGTAGATACGATGCTAAAGATAGAATGTCACGTACAATCATTTCATTGGTATGCAAAAGAATGTCGTTTTCCCCAATCTGCATAAAACACACGTGCGGCAACATATCAAAAGTCAAGAAGTCTCTGGAACGAGCGACGCTCGAGATCCGTAGACCACCACGGGCCCGCACTGAAACACTGTAAAAATCCTGATGCAACTTTAAGTTCATTAAATCTGGATGCGAGTCCATATATCGCCGTAAACGAGTTACAAACGAATGTCCAAGTAAACAAATCCTGAGGAAATTCGGCTCTTCCATGTTGTGACACAAGTTCTCCCCAAACCGGTTCAAACCGGATCGCGCACCTTACGTAAACAAACAAAGTCACTTATCGAAACTTATCAAAACCCTTATCCTGTGGAGAAATATCCAGCAAATCACACTGAAAACTAAGCACATCGAAGGTAGAAAGGTGTTACCCTACCTAAGTTGCGTGAAACAAACTGGAAATACTTTTTTTCGATAAAAAATTTCCTTGCAAATTTGTGTGGCTTTCTCCTTTGGTAAAAAATAAAACAATGGTCACGTGATTAGGAGAAGCCACGCTGATTGGCTGTAAATTAAGACAATGGTGTCATAGATTAAAATTAGGTAATTGATCCCGATCTAAAAAGTTATAAACATGAAACAACTTTACAATTACCAAGTAAAACATGATACCTTAGAAATAAATTATAACAAATAAAACAATTATAGTTAATATAACTCTGTCACATAAAGGATATTATTATTGTAATAATAATAACTTATTTTTTTCAATTATGATCAATGCTTCATAGAAATCTGAAGAATTTGTTTTATCTCACATTGCTTGATCCATTGTGAATTGGGAGGTACAAAACCGATGAAGTACACAAACTGATCAAGTACCTGTGCCTTTAGAAGTTTGAATTTCGTAATTTGAATTAACATTTTAAAAACGTGAAGTTTTGAAAACACTTTTTTTAATATAAGAACAACCGTGAAACTTAAAAGCTAGTAAAAAAAACTTCAAATATGGGAGCGATATAATGAAGACAATTCATAAACAAGTGACTGAACAATTAAAAAAAGATGTAATTTTATACAATGCACCTTTTCAGCTTCAAATGATTACCAAGGGCTTTTGGCTGGAGTGATTATATTTGTGATCTTGGTCATCATATTATCCGGAATCGTCATCTTTCTCGCTGTACTTATCATTAAAACTCAAGAAAGGTACAAATGATAATGAATCCTTATTGATGAAAATATAAATTTGTGCAACGTACTATTTTTCTTAAAGTTATTTAAATTATTAAAGTATTTATTTTCACTTATAAAGCTCCTTTTTCCTGAACATGTATTTACACTTCCATTTCAGTTTGACATAATGCAACTCCATGACAATACAAATGAATGCCTGCCCAACAATTTAAAATGTTGCAACAAACAGCCATTCAAATTCATCATATAACCCTTTAAATTCAGACCAAGCTTATGATCAAACTGAAAAACGCCATGAAGAACAAGTCAACGTTTCTGAGTACTTCGTTGTTACTTCGAAATACTGAAAACTTTTCTACATTGAATATTCTTAATCATAAATATATTGATTACATTCAATGTATCTTATTTAGATTTTTTTCCAGAATACAATATCCTGACGTCAATAGTGATACTTTGACAAAAAATGCAAAGCCTGTTGCAACAACAAGTCGTTCAACTTCAGCCTATACGACTTTAAATCCATAGCAAACTAATCTACAAGAACATCAATACACAGAATTATACAGCTCCTCATCTGATTACTTTGAAATAGCTTGAACAATGTATGAAAATTATTATTAAATGCAAGAGAAACATCTTGTAAAACTTGCACGATGACACGATGATAGCTACAAAATTATAACGTTCTTTAAACTAAAGTGAAACACAAATTAACAGTATGTTTTTATTTAAGAATGATAATAAAAACAAACAGTAAACATTTAAAAATACAAATCAATTGCAGAGCAAAGATAGACCTCTAAAACATCAGATGTGTTATCAGGTGCCATGGATTGATTGATTGTATACCGTTTAACGTCCTTCTCCAGAATATTTCACTGATATGGAGACGTCATCATTGCCGGTGAGGGGCTGCAAATTTAAGCCTTTGCTCGGCACTTACGGCCTTTGAGCAGGGAGGGATTTTTATCGTGCCACACCTGCTGTGACACGGGGCCTCAGTTTATACGGTCTCATCCGAAGGACTGCCCCATTTAGTCGCCTTTTACGACAAGCAAGGAGGTACTGAGGACCTATTCTAACCCGGATCCCCATGGAGCCAGGTGCCATGGAGGAATAAGCACTCCCCGGCTTCCCTCCACACCCGCAGTGTGCCTCTTGTCATGATCGGGAAATAACGGAAATATTCATAATCAAATCGGTGTGTTAATATGGAATTACAAGTATAAACAACGTCAATCAGCATTTGGCTTAATGCAAGATTGAATATGATGACAACGTAATTGTATCGACCATAGAAAAACTTACAAAACGATTGCTGATATTCCTGGCCCGTCAACTTGATTTTCAATAACTCTATCCTACATTCTAAATAAAAAAATCAACTGTTAATTTATATATAAAGAGAGGGGTATAATATTTTATAAAATGTTAGTTTAAGCAAATCTTCTGAAATGATAGGATAGATTATATCACAAATATATGATGCATATATAATTTATGTGAAAAAAATTCTAACATGCCCGGGGGTCTATATTGGGGGGGGGGGGGGGGGGGGGGGCTGTCCTCAAGCACGAACCCTTTCACTGAAAAAAAGTCTGTAATATAAGACGTATTTGAAAGTGATATCTGTTGGTATTTCATGTGTATCCTTTCTACGATACGAAAATGGCCAGAAAGAAGTATCAAATAACAACAATTATTAGAATAATAATTGTATTTATGTATTGAATGCGATAACTTAGTTGGAGGTTTCCGATAGGATTAATTTTGGTAAAATGTGAAAATTCTTAGATCCACGCCTTGGTTGATGAATTACGTGTGATAGAAGGTGTAAGGTCACGTGGTCAGCTAAGCGAGTCATTTATTTGTATTGTGATAACCCGCATGCTGACCACGCTAATCTGAAGCACGTCTATTTTGAAGATTTGTTACAGCGTCTGTGATTGTTTAACTTAGCTGAACGTGCCCTGGCTTTCTGTCGAGATGAAATTCCAAAGAATTGAAAGGAACAAAATATTGTCCGTGTTATAAAGTGCCGTTTACAAGAACGTGTGGATTTTCTGGTTTATTGTTTAGTGATGCGGTGGTACATAATATGTGCGCGGGTTATCATATATATTACCAGATTACTGTATGATACATTTGGTGCAATTTTCTGCCGATATGAACTTGATTTATGAGCAGATATTCATGAGAAGAACATATTTTATGGAGCTACTTTATTGCGACATCAGACGTGGAACTTTTTCCTACAGTCTGAGTTTTGAAAGGATTTCAAAGTAAGCTATTTGTTACTGGTTGAACGAAACAAATGGATACCTTTAATGATTATTATCTCTATACCGATCTCCATGATCAGTGGACACAGAGTTTGATCAACAAAATGTTGTGATAGATAACGAACATCCTGCAAGTATCTGCCGCAAGCATCGCTATTTCACAGCTGGGGCCACAGCGGGAGACCCTGAACCTCAACGACTTGGGCGTTTTTAGGTCCAGCCGGCGTACACCTGTGCTGCTTCTCCGCGTGCATAAGAGAGTTTGCCTTCCCGTGTAATTGAGGACGAAGGCCAGTATTATGTTTACTAAATATAAGTGATTTACAATTATACATAACGCGTTTGGGGTTTCCCAAATAGTTTTTCTGTACAAGTTATCACTTTCAAATCATATATACTCTATCATGCTCTATGGTGTAAGCTTTTAAGTTAGCAACGTTATGCAAAGTTATTTAGTTTCGTTGAACTACAAGAATTACCTATCATAGTTTGCATATTTCAAGTTTTTGCATTCAACATGATGTAAAACAGCTAGGCAACATGGTTAAGACACTGTCCCTCCTTAACAGGCATCTGAGAGGTAATGTCAGCTATCTTGTACAGTTAGTTGAGAAATGTGTATTGTAATCATGTTCATACAGGTACCAATATCTCATTTTCACTCTTGGGAGTTTAAAGGGTTGTGGACTAAGCTTTATATACATAGTTCAAATAGTTACTATACTTTGGTATTTCTTGAATTGCCCGTTATTGTTTGATCAGTTTTGGTACAAAGTTTATAGGTAACATTTCATGTTTTGTATATTGATAAATATTGAATGAATATTGAACATGTAATATGTAGTCAAAATATATGTACTAAATTGGTTGGTGTAGACAATATTTACATAATTACTCAAGATTTTTATCATTTCGGTACATAGTGGATAATTTATGTACTTATTGGATTGGTGTTGTTGATGGTTTAAACTGTTGATACAAAGTTGATACTTGCAAATTGAATCAGTGTTACTCATGTGGTTGATTATTTTAGTACATTGTACAAAGTTTATAATTATGTACTAATGGGGTCAGTATTACTCTTTCAAGTTTATGGGTTTGATAAAAAGTTGATATGTAGCTATTTGATCAGTGTTGCTTAAGTTGTTTATTGTTTGGGTACAAGGTTTTACCTATTGAGTCAAAGTTAATCATTGGCATAAATTGTTTATTGGTTTGGTATACAGTAGATAGGTACTTATTGGGTCAGAGTTACCCATATTGTTTGTACACACAGTCGATCTTTACTTATTGGATCATAGTTACCTTTGTTGTTTATTGTCTGGTACACAGTAGATTTGTACCTTTTGGGTCAGTATACCCATATTGTTTTGGTGCACAATATTTGTACTTGTGGGTTAGTATACCCACATTGTTTTGGTACACAGTAGAATGTACCTTTTGGGTCAGTATACCCAAATTTGTTTGGTTTTGGTACACAGTAGATTTGTACCCTTTGGGTCAGTATACCCAAATTTGTTTGGTTTTTGTACACAGTAGATTTGTACCTTTTGGGTCAGTATACCCAAATTTGTTTGGTTTTGGTACACAGTAGATTTGTACCTTCTGGGTCAGTATACCCAAATTTGTTTGGTTTTGGTACACAGTAGATTTGTACCTTCTGGGTCAGTATACCCAAATTTGTTTGGTTTTGGTACACAGTAGATTTGTACCTTCTGGGTCAGTATACCCAAATTTGTTTGGTTTGGTACACAGTAGATTTGTACCTTCTGGGTCAGTATACCCAAATTTGTTTGGTTTTGGTACACAGTAGATTTGTACCTTTTGGGTCAGTATACCCAAATTTGTTTGGTTTTGGTACACAGTAGATTTGTACCTTCTGGGTCAGTATACCCAAATTTGTTTGGTTTTGGTACACAGTAGATTTGTACCTTCTGGGTCAGTATACCCATATTGTTTTTTTTTGTTGGATGCTCATACTGACAATCAATTGGCGTCGTATGAAGCTGTTCGGTTTATTGTTGGGTCGATGTTACACACATTGTTAATTGTTGGGTCTCAGTTACTTATATTGTTTATTGTTTGGGTCGGAGTTACCGATATTGTTTTATTGTTGGATGCTCATACTGACAATCAATTGGCGTCGTATGAAGCTTTTCGGTTCATTGTTGGGTCGATGTTACCCATATTTTTTTTGTTGGGTCGGAGTTACTTATATTGTTTATTGTTTGGGTCGGACTTGTCCATATTGTCTCTTGTTGGTCAGAGTTACCTTTATTGTTTATTGTTGCGTCAGATTTATCCATACTGTTTATGGTTCGGTCGGAATTACCCATGTTGTTTATTTATTTTTGGGTCAGAGTTACCCATATTGTTATCAAAGAGTCGGGTAACCCATATTTTTTATTGTTAGATCACAGTTACCCATATTGTCTATTGTTGGCTGGGAGTTACCCATATTGTTTATTTATTGTTGGGTCAGAGTTTCATATATTGTTTATTGATGGGTCAGAGTGTCTATTGTTGTCTGCTCATAATGACAATCAATTGACGTCTTATGAAGCATATCTATTCATTGTTGGGTCGGAGTTGCCTATGTTGTTGATTAATTACTGCCTCTAATAACAATCAATTGGCATCTTATGTAGCATATCATATCTGTTAATGGTTGTGTCAGAATTACCCATATTGTTTTTATTCGCTTATAATGACAATCAACTTGATCAAATGGTGTCTTATGAAGCACAGCTGTTGGTTGGGTCAAAGTTACTTATAGTGTTGATTGTTAATTGCTCGTAATAACATTCAAATTGTGTCTTATAAAGCATATATAACTTTTGGCACGGTTTCTCCTATTGAAGCTAATATTAATGTCATTAATAGTACATTCATTCTAAAGAAAGTTTCCTTTCTTTTGTTGTTGCATTGTTTGCTCATGTATACCTAATTTTGCATCCCAGTTTTAAGGTTGTATCCTCCCTTGTGAGCACTTTGTACTTAGATGAGTAATGATACAAAATTAACTTTAAAGTACATTGTAGATACATCCCGAACAGTCGGTGAGAACACAGATCCTCAGGAAAGAATCCTTATAACCCTCATAATAAAATTCCACTAATTCCAGTTAAGAGGGAACTGAGATAACCTCCATAGCCTGGGGTACCAAATGATGCTGTGCCTGATCTCCATAGCCTAGGGAACCAAATGAAGCTGTGCCTAATGCCGTGAATTTTATATTTTATATCTATATTTAAAAGTTCAAAACTTGGTTGACACTTTTTGACTTTACCATGCAATAACCTTATATAAGATGCAGATACATGTATGTGCCACCAAAACTTCAGCAGTGCTGCCATGGATGTGCCCTAGATCAGCTGAATGACCAGATATCTGCTAACGTTGGTTGAGAAAGCATCCATACTAGCTAGATCTTGAAACTTGGTTTCTTATAAAACATTTGCAGGTGAGTCAGCAAGCAAACTGTATTACAGATTCCAATTTTCCACATCACAAATGATCCCCTTTTACAACTGACTTTTCTATTAATAAATTAAGGATAGGATTTTCACTTCTTCAGTTTTAATTACTTATGGGAGGGATATGTCCTTCAACAGGTAAACAATCCACTCTATATGCTAGGACTATCCAGTCAAAGGAATGAGTAATCTTGTTTGGAATCAAGATTAAAGATGTGACAAATTTGAACATGACAAAATCAGGATTAATGTTCCTTTAATGCAACAAATTAAATAATGTGTCTTTAATAATAAACATAATCTATAGGGAAGGAATTTGTCCTTAAACAAAGTATTTTTACAAATATAATGGGTTATGTATCTTGCAAGAAAATATTTTATCGATGGCTTAAATAGGCTTTGGTATAGGCTAATTATACCCCTTCAATTAATTACCTTTGTACTATGCCTTTAGTAATAAGATTTTAAGACTTTAAACACCTTTAAGTTTACTAGTTTAACATTAAGGCGACTTTCCATGCAATCTTATTTTAGGGATATTAGATGCTATTTACAAAATTCAGTATAATCTGGGAAGTTCACATTATATTCACGATTTGCTTAAGATCATAATACAGTAATATTAACCTTCACCTTGTAAAACTTATTCATACTGTCTGGAATAACCGCATGGTATGTTCCTCCATTAAAAGGAAGTAATTCATGAAATTAATGTATACCACAGTTGGTTCTACAGTTCTAAGAGGAACAGTTGTTTTGCAGGTATAATTGGGATTGTTGAAGATTTTGTTCAATTTCTAATTCAAATATAATTTACAAATTGGAACTAAACAGTTAAAAGTAGTATAAGTAGGGAAAATTAAATAATTCAAGGTTGAGTATGTAAAATTTTCACTAACCTTGTGTCATACTCAAGGACACTATCACTCATCACAAGGTAGAAATTGCAAAATTTAAGTTTGCTTAAATTACTAGACCTCAAACATATAAATTTTGTTCTACTCCCAATGGATAACCAGATTCTAGAATGGATTCTATAATGTACCGATACTTCAAATGATGGTCAGTGTTTAATTGCTGTTTTGTTCCACTCATGATAGATAGTCAGATACTAGAATGTACTTAAAATACAGGTCAGTGATTCACTGCTGTTTGTTCTATAAACAATAAATAGTCAGATACTAGGAGGTAGTTCAGTACAGGTCAGTGATTAACTGTTGTTTTGTTCTACTCATGATAAATAGTCAGCTAATAGAATGTAGTATTAATACAGGTCAGTGATTAACTGCTGTATTGTTTTACTCCTACAAGTATAGTACCTTAAAGAACATGTTCTTTTGCACACTGACAGGTCAGTGAATAACTGCTGTTAGATATTAAAGCTGACATGAACTCTTAAAAAGGCATCATTTTTCATCTTTGTACGGCTTACTACATTCCTGTACGCCTTTGTCCGCCATATTTCTTCGAATCCGCCATATTTACTTGAAAATTTTTGGCCACCTGTACCTGTTATATAAAGCCTGATGCATTTGTTTCACTTGAGTGATTTTCTAGCTTGGCTGTCGACATGTACACATCTCCGATAGCATAGTTGTCATAAATCCATAAACTGACCAAATACATGTTTTAAAAGTTAACAAAAACTAGAACTATACTGAGAAGTAAATTATTTTTGAATGCATTTGCTGCAATTTAGAAAAAATAACACGGAAAACAGCAAAAGCCGTTTGGATATGCACGCATGCAGGTCGAGAATACGCATCGAACGCAATGATAAAGATATTTACCTGAATACTGCTATCGTTACAAGGATGTGCACATGTCGAAAGAAATATCCTATTTTACTTTTATTGAAATATGCATCTCAGAATTCATGTAATCCATTGCTAACTGAACAGTAAAAAATTGTCACCACATAGCACTTGGACACACGTGGTCCACGACGATAGTCTATTTGGTCAGGGGAAATTTCAAAGGTGGAAAGCTTACTGGTATTTTGGTTGACTGAAAAAGTGCAATTTTTTTTTTCAAAAATAAATATTACTCTTGTCTGTATATGTAAATGTAAACAAAATTTTTAGACATGGCTTAATTACATTAAATTTATTTTATAGCATCCTTTGACGAGATTCTCCCGTTAAAGGGGGGGGGGGTTAAAAGAAATGCATAACGCTCTCTGAAAAAGATCGGATCTTTTTACGATCAAATATTTTCATTATAAATAATGTGTATTGGCTTTATCTATTAATTTTTTTTTAATTAAAGACCTTATATAACTTGATTTAAACTTATTTTCATAATTTTATACACAATAAACGAGTTTGATTCTATGGTACATGAATAATCAAAATAGAATTCATTGGCGGATACAGAGGTGGAGTGGGGTTCAGAGATTTTCGCGGATTTGCTTTCCTCCGCGTACCTTCAATCATTTTTCAATCAACTATTTGAATCTCTTCACCATTTTACAACAGTATACAAAAATCACAAAATATATAGGTGATTTTATACATAACAGTAGATCTATAAAGCATGCGTGAATAAGAAACGAAACCAAAAAATTGTACGTTGCTATAAATGTGAAGTATGGTAATTTAGGCGGGGCATATTTTATTTTTTTTTCTTTATAAACGAGAACAATTTTCTCAGGAAACAGTGTTTATTGTTATTCATAATGTGTTTAAAATTAATCACATTCTGAAATTTTATGCTTTTTTTCTGTTAAGCATAGCATTCTTTCTGAAAGTAACGAGCTGCACTTTAGTATGTAATGAAACTCACCTCTGAGTTCTTTTAAATTACAATGGGGACAAATTCTATCTTGTCTTGGTAACCCTATCTAAGGGCTTCGACCACCCACAAGTAACATGCAAGGAAGATTCCAGCGAACTTTTTCACCATTTTTGGAGGTCCCCCATCAATATAAATTGAAGTGGCTGTGTTGTGATTCTATGCATGAGTGCCATGCCCCCCCCCTCCCCTGGGATTTGCAAGGTTATTAAATTTATTTACTAAAGCAAGAAAAAAAGTTACGTATGAACCCCCTCGGAAAACGCAGACTCCCTGGTAAACGCCAATTTGTGTTAAATTGGTATGAAAAGGCTAAGGTTTGAAGCATTAGAAGTCATCGGCTACCCCCCCCCCCCCCAAATAGGTTTTGAAGTTTGGGCGAGTTTACGGGGTTTTTTTTTGCATGTCAGGAAATATCTGGGTTGGATATAAATTATCAATAGTCGAAACATATAGGAAGGGAAAGCAAACTACCGATGAGAGTTCCACATTCTACCAAAAATTAGCTTTTTTATACCTCTTGTCTAAATAATTTTTATTCAGATTCCTTACCTGAGAAGGTACATGTATTTGAGAAAGTTCCCAATGTTCCGATTCCTATGATGTAGACTTTTTTCCTTTCAATTTCGGCGTTTAGGTTTATTTTCTTGTCAAAAGTAAAATTATTATTTCAATTTTTGACCAAGTTTCGACATCCCCGCCTGACAAAAAAAAATCTTTGATCTGTCCCAAGGTCTAATAAATGGTACAGCACAAAATACATATGATTTTATATCTATTATTGCGCTTACAGATGGTTACAGGAGGAGAGAGAGCGAGAGAGTTCAATGAATAAAAGAGTAATCAAATATTATCTGTATTCCACCAGGTTTCAAGTTCCTTTACCAAGGTTTTTAAAAGTATCTCCCAAATATTGCAACAGAAATTATTTTTATTTTAAAAAAAACTAGACTGTCAGACAGGGATACTGAAATCTCGAAAGACTTCCTGTAATAATTATAAAACAGCCACATTCCGCAAAAATGTTCATACTTTGTGGTCGGAGTGAGACAATAAAAAATCTTCAAAAATGGAATTGGCAGAAATGTCTGTCTTCCAAGAATATTTAGGTAACGGCCATGTCAATTATTTCTGCCCCCCGCCCTTAAAATACAAATGCCTCAATATCAGTCTAAAAGGGGGATGTTTTTTTCCGCGTGTGTGTTAAAGAACGTACAGATGCACACATAAACTTTTGTATTCTGGTTAATGTTTTTAAGTCTTGAACTAAATATTTACCGTATATCAAGTTACTTGGTTTAGATTTGAGCTAAAATAATCAGTTGTAATTGACAAATGAATTTTGCGATGCAAAACAACTGCAGACTATATAAAGAATGTTTATTAGAACTAGATAGACATTTTTCAGTTATACCTTATGAAGCCGTTATAATTATACTTTAGACCCCCCCCCCCCATTTCAGCCGCGCAAATTCCACTCTTTTCCACTTGTGATATTTTCCCTGACCAAAATCTGATCAGCACGGACTAAGTGTATCGACGCGCTAGACTGTACGGAGTAGATACAGTGTGTTTATTGAGTTTTTATGGAGTTTATTTCTTTTTTGTGATGCATATTTCAATAAATGGAATTCGGGGTGTATTTCACTTGACTTGTGCACATCTTCGAACCGATGCAGTGACTTTATTACCAGGTATGGGTACGTTTACAGCGTTCGACGCGTTTTCTCGACATGCATCAAAGTCTGCATAAAACCTGTAATCAAAGACGCTGATTATTTTGTTCCATTCAAATGATAATAATTTCAAAGTGTGCTTACGGGTTTTAGTGCTTTTTATTCATGTTTATTCTGCATAAATTGGCGCAGTGTAAAAATGCGTACTCGTGCAACTAAATCTTTCTTTCAAACTTGCATTTTCTTTCTTTTTTTAATTACATTTGATTCAAATCTATAATTATTCAGAAATATGATTATTATGTTGTGTGGTTTTGAAATGTCTTGATCAACCCATGTGTTTTCAAATGTTTTACCATCGGAGATGTGCACAAGTCGATAGCCAAGCCAAAAAATCATTCAAGTGTAACGAGGGCATTCGGGTATATATCGTTACAATAAGACAAGGTATCTGGAAGAAATATGGCGGAATACGGCTATAGTTGGTATGAAACAAGTCGTACATAGATGAAAAAGTTGCGTTTTTAAGAATTCATGTCAGCTTTAAAATACACCCCTCTTTACCTAGCTTGCTTGCTGGCTCATAGAATACTTTGTGATTGTTATATCATTTATTCTAAAATTATTGTTCTTTCATACTTTTAATTACTTAGTAATGCCTATATTTCTTAATATTTCTCGGATATTATATCATTAGATGTTCTTCTTTCATTTTGTATTACATATGACAATTGCGTGTAAACCGTGATTTTGGAATAATGATAGGAAGATTTTTCATTTCATTACTTTAAAACGAAATGTATGGAGAGGCCAGTGATTAACTGCTTCCATGAATAATTCGTATTGTGTGCAAGCTCACCTTGGATGGCACGGATGTGATCTACATGTCACATCTAACATGGATGTGACTTGCATGTCACATCTTGTGGCCTATTTTGTTTTGATGTGCCATCTTTTTGCTAACTTTTTCATATGAAGTTTTCATTGTCTTGTCTTACAGATACTTTTTTCTAGTCAGTTTTGGGGGATCAGACATTATCATATTTTACGTAACTGCTAATCAAAGCTTGTGAATCTGATCCCCTTCTTGTTTGTTAAATTGTTCACATTTATACCGTCATTTTAATAAATGACACTATTCATCTCTATGAAAGTGTTTTATTTGACTTATACAAAATTAGCAAAAACAAGCTGCGGTGAGCTTGCTTATAAGCATAAGAATACATAAAACAACAATTATTAGAATAATAATTGTATTTATGTATTGAATGCGATAACTTAGTTGGAGGTTTCCGATAGGATTAATTTTGGTAAAATGTGAAAATTCTTAGATCCACGCCTTGGTTGATGAATTACGTGTGATAGAAGGTGTAAGGTCACGTGGTCAGCTAAGCGAGTCATTTATTTGTATTGTGATAACCCGCATGCTGACCACGCTAATCTGAAGCACGTCTATTTTGAAGACCCTCCACCACCCCTGCATTCCTACCCCTAAAAATGGGTATTAAATGTGTCATGTAAAATCATATATTTCATTAGTTCTGACTCGATTTGTTTATACTGTTCTATGTAGTTTGTTCACTACTATCCTTGGCCTATTTTGTTTCGATGTGCTATCTTTTTGCTAACTTTTTAATATGATGTTTAGATTCTACTTTCTTTTTGTTTTGATGTGCCACCTTTTTGCTAACTTTTTCATATGAAGTGCCTATTTTGTTTTGATGTGCCATCTTTTTGCTAACTTTTTCATATGAAGTTTTCATTGTCTTGTCTTACAGATACTTTTTTCTAGTCAGTTTTGGGGGATCAGACATTATCATATTTTACGTAACTGCTAATCAAAGCTTGTGAATCTGATCCCCTTCTTGTTTGTTAAATTGTTCACATTTATACCGTCATTTTAATAAATGACATTATTCATCTCTATGAAAGTGTTTTATTTGACTTATACAAAATTAGCAAAAACAAGCTGCGGTGAGCTTGCTTATAAGCATAAGAATACATAAAATATTTTTGAAGCATTAAAATCCCTTAATCAATCAAAAGTTTCCCACATGTCCCTATTCGTGGTCGTAAATCGCGGACCTACTCTGGAACACTTTCTCACAGTACTAGTATTTGCATTTTTTATCCATCGTGCTTAAAATTTAAAGATTAAAATTCTTTATCTGTACTTTTGCACCTGAAATTGCATAGTTCCTAGCAATTTTTAAATGCTGATCGTGGGACTAATCGTTATTTTGTATCGTGGTTACTGATCATTACTCATGACACAACATTTTGAGTAGTTTTTCATAACATACACTAGATATCAAGATATGGTGAGTATCTCCACATCACTAGTGATAAAGTTTTTTTTCTTTTTAAAATGCAAAACGCTTTGAATTTCATTAAATTGCTAATGAATTGTAAAAGATATTAAGTCCGTGGAAACAATCCCGAGCAACTTTGGCCGAGTCGGAGATTGTGCACGAATGTTCTCGCTATACGCTCAAAATTCCGACATTATTGAACTAACACCGTATCTATTGTGAAAATCATTATATTTTGGCGAGGGTTAGATGGTGAAAAACATAGAAGAAAGTATTACTTACTGTTCAAATATCACTCGAAGTGGAACTTCGATACACCATTTTTTCCGTGGAATTAATCAAACGCGTATCACGTGGTCTGCCACAGTGTAAATGTATTTACATGTTTTAGTTTCGAATGTTTTACTTCGGGAAAAAAGTATGTCTCATCTCTGGAGACTTTTTGGCTAATTGATAAGATATTCCGCGTCCAGGAATAAATTGTATTTGTCTCTTGTAGTAGAGTTCGATCATTTTTTCTTTGGATGTCGTTATGAAATCGGTCTATAATTCACATGAGGAACCTGTAAGTTGTCAAACTTCTTTCCAATCCTTTTGAATATCTCAATAAATGCGTGTTCAATAAAAAACAATTAATATTAGGTGCATCAAATTTTAAAGTGTTAAATTAAAGTTTAAACCATTATTTCTTGTAACTCTTTAAACCCTGTACTAGTTACTAGTTTGGTTCCAGTGGATATACCAATTACTAACTCTGATATAAGAACGGTAACTGTGCTGACAACATTGTTCTAACTGTATATGCATGACGTCTATATTGTGCAACAGTGACATAATAAATATATTATATAACCAAATAAAAAGCATTGTGTTATAGACGTTTATTTTGGTGCCGTGACCAGGATTTGGTTTTGGTTTCGAACGGGTGACCACTGGAATTTGAAAACTGCAACTTCTTCTCCGTTCTGTAAGTATTTATTTTCTCTGCCATAATCTCTTGTAAAAATGTCTGAGCAAGAATTTATAACTGCTGTAAAGGGTCTTTCAATAAAGATGGACAGTTTAAATCAAAATTTGGGAACTAATCAAATTACACCTTTTGATGGGGATTCAAAATTATTTAAGAGATTGATTAAAGCGATTGAAAAACATGCATTTCTGGAGGGGGTTCCTGCTGAAAATGTAAAAATGATAGCTTTCAAAACTAGTACAGGGGCGGTAAGTGATTTTATTCAGAGGTATTTCAAGGCAAATCAGAGGGTAGAATGGGATACCCTGAAGGCAGAACTCTCCATGAGATTTGCAGAAATTACAGATTCGCAGCATGCTTTTATGCTGCTGAGACAAGTTAACCAAGAGAAATTTGAAAATGTACAGATCTTTGCTGAACGGTTGCTCTCCATAGCGGAGGAAGCATATCAAGGTGCTCAAGATATGCGAGTCACAGAAAACCTGTGATGGTCTGTATTCAGACAGATTGAAAATAAAGGTCATGCGAGATAATCCTGCTACCATGCAGGATGCAATAATTTCTGCAAGAGCCGAATTTAATTTGCAACAAAGGTTTCAATATATAAGAACTGGGAGAAATTATTTTGCCCCGGCAACCTTCACGGGAGAACCCATGGAGGTTGACCATTATAGATATAAGAGGGGAAACAGATATAACGAAGGACAACGACCAAGGCAATTTGTCAAAAAGACATACACCCCGAAGAAAGTTTTTGCAGTTGA
The DNA here is from genome assembly GCF_032062105.1 of Saccostrea cuccullata. Classification (NCBI taxonomy): domain Eukaryota; kingdom Metazoa; phylum Mollusca; class Bivalvia; order Ostreida; family Ostreidae; genus Saccostrea; species Saccostrea cuccullata. The sequence continues at coordinate 45,857 of NW_026940676.1, read as the reverse complement.
GACAAAACGACCTCGCAGTGACGTTGTATGTTGGACCTGTAATAAAATAAGGCATCTGCACCATCACCAACTACTGCTCTCATCGCTGGAGTTGACCCTGTCGACACCATTACGAAACTGTATCCGAAACTAAGGACGGATGTATTAACACCGAAAACTGATGACCTGGCTACATTGTAAATAAACACTTGTGTAAGTCGATTCCTCTTTCGAATAAGAGCCGAGGATCGTGAATATTGGACAGTCTGTTGATTTCGAGACTAATATTTAATGAAACATACATTACTGTGTTGTTCGTACTCCAGGTGGAGGAAAACTTTATTGTCTCGTAAACTATGTGTTGTAACTATTTAACCAGTCCTCATATATTACTTCTCGTTTAATATGATGTACCTTACAGACGAGGGACATTTACATTATGCCGATACTTTCAAACCAAAAATGGCATAAATTACCATGGAAAAATCCACGAGTTCCAATTCCATCGACTATGAATTAAACTAATTCATCTCTTGTGTGGGAGGAATGTAACACAATTGGACCATACCGTACATATAAATAAATTACATATTAACTTTTTAATATATATTGTGTTTCGTATATTCGTTTAATAAGGACATATGTGTATAAGGCATAATAAACCTTATATGTCCTTGAGAGCCATTTAGGTTCTTACGCACATTATTTGCACTTTATTTATCATTAACTAATTATGTGTTTGATGTAGTTAATATTGTTGTAGATATTAATGTTAATTATTATTGGTCAGCGTTGATGAATTATCATAATTAAATCAAAGATCAATATCTGAGCATTTACGTGGTCAGTATCCATTATTGATATTTAATAGCTTATTGAATCGGAAATGGCTTAATAATATTAACTGACCACAATCAATAACTACAGTCCTGATTGTCCAAATAAAAAGAGAAAAATTGAAGCTATTAATGCCCTACCAGCAGAAGCTGAAGAAGAAAATTGGGAAGAGTTAAACTAGGAAGCTCCGCCCAAAATGGGACCTTTTTGGGGAGCTATTTAAAGAAAAAGAAATATTTAAAGAAAAAGAAAATTTTTGAAAGTGTTAAAAATCTCCCCCCCCCCCCTTTGACTGTTAATTCAATAGAAAATCCAAATTCATGTATTATAAAAATTGGGAAAAGAAGATTTAGACCTCTTATAGATACAGGCGCCGATGTTTCATTGGTTAGTTCAAATGTTTATTGGTCCCTTTCTAATCCTTTTAAACTTTCAAAACCAAAAGTGAATTTGAAATCCGTTAATGGCGCTGATTTGAAAATTGAAGGTTGTACTCAAATTGAATTTGTTGTAGGAGGTCTCACAATGTCTCATCAATTTTATGTTGTTCAAAATATAAACAGGTCTTTTATTTTGGGTATAGACTGGTTAGTCCAAAATGGTGTCAGGCTTTATTTTGATCTTGGCAGTTTACGTATTGGTAAAACATATGTTCCAATGGTTGAAGATTGATAATTTTGCACAAAACTCCCCATATACGTATGTACATGTATGTACATGTAGGCATGCATGCATCGTCGAAAACCCACGGATGATCTCAACTTTACTTATCACAAGACGAGATCACCCGTGGGTTTCCGACGATGGCATTTATGTACATTGCAACTTCTTCAGGGAAAAAATTATTGAAATTGTTTTAATTTAATACATGTGTATATTAAATCACGTGTAATTGGTAGCAAACTTTCATAAATTGAAATGCATAAAAAATTCAACATAAGGAAACAAGATTATTATTTTCCAAGGTACACTGTAGATGTTAAATCATAAAATGTTGGTAGTAAAGTCTTTGTCGGGGAAATAATTATTACAGGTTAAATAAATCCTCAATATTGAAGGTTAAAATAAAATCATTAAAATGATAATTTATAATTCATAAATGTTTAATGTAACCTGTTATTCTGTTCTCAGTTCAAACGGCTTAATAAGCACCGGTGACTGCGTTACAAAATGTTTTCAGGAATCCAAAACGTTAAAGTCACCTCTTCACCTTATTTTTTCTTCTTTGGTAGAAAAATCATGCTTATTTAACATTGGCGTCGGAAGCAAATTGAAAGGGGGGGGGGCGAAGTGTAAAAAAAAAATTAAACCTTAAAAAAAAAACTGACAAGCAAAAAAAAAAAGGGGGGGTGAATGGCCTTTTCACAAACACGAAAATCCTATTTTGGGGGAGAGGGGGGGGGGGTAGGTTCGAACTTCAATACCAAAATGTTTTTTTACCCAAATACCACAATTTTCCTCATTTTTAACTAATACAGCGAATTGTCTGTGGAAAGTGGGGGGGGGGGGAGCTAAACCTACGCAGCCATGTTCAATGTCTATACTAAGTATATATTTGGAAAAAAAAGTGGGGGGGGGGGTAAACCCCACCCCCACCCCCGGTTCCGTCGCCTATGTAAAATAATAATAGATTGGAATGTTTTAAAAGTGTTCAAACAATTTGTATTAATTTGTAACAATTTGTATTACTTATGACAATTTTAGCGATGTATCCTCAACAAACGGGTTATGAATACATAACAGTGAAGCAAAATAACGGAATTTTTAATTTTTTCCCCGGGAATGTTGATAAACATATTATTTCATTCTCAATCATAAAATATCGTACAAAGTTGGACAGTCACTGTACAATGTATGCGAGCAGGAGAACAGGGGCGAATTTTTCCTACTTTTTTGCGTACAACATGAGAAAGTGTTAAACAATAACAAAATAAATTGAGAAGCTCAAAAGCTCTTTCTTCAAAATATTCATTTTAAATCAACAGCTAATAATTAATTCCGGAAGAAGTGGCCAAGACAAATACTCTTTGTCTATAGAGAATTACATTTTAAAACTTAACCTCTCTTCATGTATTCATCAATATCCTTGGCAAGCTATCAAATATTATTTACAGTTTTATTACTTGCACAGAAAAGTGCAACAAAGACGATGTATTTTTCTATAACTTACATCATCTAGGGAAGTGAAAAAGATGTAATGTTATATACTTCTATATATATGGTTATGACGTGGTATTTGATATAGAAATTACTTTTTATTGAATAAAAAATTGGGTTACCTATGACACAATCACTTGCATAAAAACACATCGATCCGCCTGATGTAACATTTCAATATTGTACAATTTTTGTACGATTTTTTTTTTTATAAACCACAGCGTAATTATAAAAAATAGGGTAGCTAAGAGAGGTAATTCGGGTCAATTTTCATTGCATCGCTATTTTAAAAAAGATACCTTACCTGTTTAACTTTTCTTGCATGTACATCACGATAAAACAGCTGGAAATTAGCAGTTTGAATTTAAAAATCTTTAAAAACTTGTTTGTTTGACATTTTAAGATGAACCGACTAAAATTTTTTTAAAATCTCCAAATTCTGCATTCCGGAATTTTCTCATCCAATCAACAACTATTTTTTTTTATTTCAGAAACGCCTTCATTTAATATTGAACATTTCCGACAAAAAATTCGATCTATGCCTACCGACGCATTTTTTTAAGTAAATAGAAAGACGGCAAACAAACTCCATTTTAACGTAGAACCTACGTCGTATGACATCATAACTAGTGAATGTGTTTAGCCTGTGCTAGATCCATTATGACGTCATAATTAATTCAATGTCATTTCCCGTACTTTACAGCCTCAGTATAGAAATGGTAGAAAATACTGCATTTTTAAATTCACAGAATTCAATTTAAAATCATGACGAAATAATCGTAATTCGATTTACATATTTTTTTTAATATAATGCTTATTAAATGAATATATTTTTCTTGAATTAGAGAATCCTGTAGGCTCCTTTCATTAAATAGATCTTGACCTTAATTAAGTTGACAAATCCAAGACTATCTTGTGTATATGAAATTACAATGTTTACAACTTACTGCAATAATGTAAATGGTATGTAACTATTTTGAAGAAATGCAAAAATCGTAAAATATCTTCAGTTGCCAACTAAATAGTGTAATATCTTGATGAAATGTGTCTTAGTCAAAGATGTACGTGTTGTAGATTGTGTGTACATTTTGTGATATCTATCATGAAATGATGTGCATTCCTTTTCATAATCATTTGTTACTTATTCATATTCTTGGAGTTTTATTACAATTTCTCTATTAGATATGATCTTTTAAATCAAAAGTACATTTTAATAAACATTTTTAATCTGAAAATAACCCCAAACAGTCATTTAATAATAAAATCCGTGTAAGTGCAAAAAAGGTCAAGAATATTAGCGTCGGTAAATAACATATCTCTCATTAGTTAGTGGGGAAAGGTATATATTTTAATCACTTTTTGTAATCATTTGGGTATGTTCTTCATCATATTAAAGATTGAAAACATTCTGACAAAGACTTCTGAAAAATATTTACAAATGTAGGATGGAAAATTGACTGAAAATAAATAGAGTTCATTTGCCTATAGTTTTAAAAATGTGGACTTATCTTTTATGTCAATTGAATAAAAAAGAATTTATTCTCGGGAAATATTGTTTAATACTGTTCAATTAATAAACAGTAAAAACAACGATGTTTAAAGAAGTAATTTTGGGATTTTTTTTTTGTCTTCTTTGCATGACAAGTACCCCTAAAATGACTGAAATTGTGAAGTCACAATATGTAATTATCATTCCATGTTTAACTGGCTGCACTACATTCAATAACAAGGAAACCTGTCATGTGCTTTTAACTGATTGATAAAGCTACGTTTACAATATGTTCCCGGCAGCCACGGCAGCCCCGTTTGCCCGAAACGTAGTGCGCCGTGAGATTTTGGTTATTTTCCCCTCTACATCCAAGTCTTGACAAGTTCTTTTGCGGTCTTCTACGGAATCCGTGATGGGCCGTAGGAAGAAGTTGCCGTGGAGTGCCGGAGGCTCCACGGCGCACTACGGTTCTGCCACGTATGCCAGCACGTTCCCCCCAGGCCTCTTACGTTCTGACAGGTCCCCTCTCGTTTCTCGCGTTCTTATGAAGTTCTTATACGTTTCTCACGTTCTGTCAAGTCTTTCTACGTATGAAACATGGACGCCGGGAAACTATGGATCACGTTTGTACCAGAGAAGGTCTCCTAACCAGAAACAATCATTGTATCATGACCCTTCGAAGATAAAACATCATGAATTCCCAAGACGAAGATTTTATTTTCGCGTGTTTGCTGGGTGCATACCTAAAATTACTTCGTCAAAATGAAGAGAACCAGCAGCAGTTACAGAGAGGGAAGGCAGGAGTGCAGCAACTAGGAATGAGACGAATAAGACGAATGAAACTTCTCTGCAGTGCCCGGCTTTTATTTGCTTCCTCTCAGACCGCGTGCGCCGTGTCAGACCGTAGTAGAACGCAACGCACCTGGACCATAAACCGTAACATGCCGGGACGAACCGCGATTGAACGGGAGGAAACGGCTACCATACACCCTAGTTTGCCGTGAGGACCGTGATGAAACGTGGCAGAACGTGATAAAACGGACAACGACCGTGAACTAGCCGTGACAGAACGCGGACTAAACTCAGCAAAACGTCTCAAAACGTGAATGGACCGTGAGATGAATGGAAATATACATTCTCCCGTCCCACTGCGGACTGCCTCCAAGTTCTGTTACGGTCTATTACGTGCTGTCGCGTTTTGTTGCGTTTATTCCGTTTTACTACGACCTACTAAGTTTCACATCTGCAACGTGGCCGCCGTGGCAAATTTTTTGACAGTTTAAAAATTTGGCACGGCATCCACGGCAATCGCGATGAGTTACGTTTGCCCATCCCGTTGCCCCAAGTTTTCTCACGCCCGTCCCGTTTTTTCCACGGTGGCCTGAAACGTGATTGCCGTGGCTGCCGGGAACATAGTGTAAACGTAGCATTAGCAAGTGCTAATTTATCATTATGAAAAGTTTGAAAATCTTGTGACAAAGACTTCTCCGACATAGGTTCTACCTAAAAACGGTCTTACGGGAATTTTTTAACCATCACTGGACATCTTTAAAAATATACTCTTAATAATTGTGAAAAGGATACGTCACACAGATACTGGACGGAGATTAACTTCTTAAAGAATAAACTACATAAAACCACACCCAAGAATCTTTCTCAGCATATAAATTAAACAACATCCCCTTGTTCTTCAGGGGAGAATTTTTTCTCGAGAAGGCGATTTTACGTCGCGTTTACCTGGTTGACTTTAGACGCGTCTTTTGACGTTACGTCATAATAGAGATAAGGGAGGTTTTTGCTTGGCGCGTCACATATGTTAACCCTGTATAAGCAACTTTGTTTCAGACCACAATTGACCATGGATGCTGCTTCACTAATACAAGCTCAGGCGGATTATGAACAGGGCTCGGCTGCTGCGGCAGATCCTGGGCCTCCTCCTCCTCCTCGGCCTTCCTTTTACGGTTTATATTTTGTCGCTTCTGCTCGTGCACCAATTGTAAAAGGCCCTTTAAATATCAAGAAACAGATAAGATTATGGCATGAATGCATTTTCTTTACATTATCAAAGGAAAGACAAGCACTTAACTCCTGAGCATGTGACCACATTTGTTGAGGATATATCCCTGCTCTTCATACATTTATATACAGTAACAATTTATGAAAAGTTTTCCTTTATGTCATAAATGTAACTAGATGGTTACTGTATACTGTATACATGGATATTTTCACCCTTTTGATTTTGTGAACAATTAAGCCCCGTTTTAAATTCGCCCAGTCATAGTCTTTTTTTTAAAAGAAATTATGAGGTGTAATCTGAATTCGCCCCGTTTTAAATTCGCCCAATCAAGGAAAGGGCGAAAGGGGCGAATATAAAACGGGGGCGAAAATTTCCCTGTATACAGTAAATATCAAAATCGACCAATGCAATGCAATGTTTCTTAGAATTTATGTTTACATTTGAAAATTCCTGTCCTGTCAATTTTATCCTGAGTAAAGTTTGTTAGAAAAAAAAATTAAAGCATATCATTCAATGTAGATGATGAGAATTAACTAAAGGTCTGCAAGAAAATAAGGTAAAACGTAGAGATTGTGCAGGTAACATGAACGTTATTCACAATGTTTCTAAGTACGCAGATTAATCGATCGCCAAAAAAGCACAATGCCAATGAAAATTGAAAATACGTTTCGTCATATAAGTAAAAATATTGTCAAACTAATGTATAAATATTTGATGCTTGAGTAAACTCGAAAATATGAAAATCATGGAGCTAAACCTTTTTTTCTTCAATATGTTCTTTTCAAAACAAAAAGGAAATACATTTTTATCAAAAAAGAAAAGGAAGAATTTAAATGATTTAAAAATAACATTTAAATACAAAATGTTGAACACTACAACATTTATTTTAACTAAGATATTGAGGAAGTAAAGTATGACAAAAGCAGTAGGTAGGTTCGTTTTTTACTACGAGTTTAACAGGTGTTATCAAAATACGAGGGCCGTTCATAAATTACGCGGACTGTGCTATTATTTACTCTTACAGACGTCATAGAGTTATGAAATTTCACAGAAATATGTATCTCAAAGATTCCAATAAATTTTGGGCAAAATTTCTGTAGTTAAAAAAAAATATACTAAAATTATCGGTATACTGATATCGCTGACAAAAAATTTGAAGCAAAAGCATGCGGAATCTAAAATTTAACTCATTTATTTTCTATAATTCGCAATATTTTTCGACAATTTTCTCAAATGTATCTTTAAATTGTTCTATTATTATGTATTTGGATTTCTGGCGTGATATTTGAAGTCCTTATAGAAATATAGTGATTTTCCTCTGATGCGATCCCCGTGAAAACGACTGTGAAAATGAAGTCTCGTGAATTGACGGCGCACCACACTTTAGTTAAATTATGTGTAATGCTCGAGATGTCGCCAACATAGATCCAAAATATGCATAATAAAACAAGTAGTAAACTAGGGTATTTGTGACATTCGTCCACAAATAGCAAATTGACATTTTAGACCATTAGACCTCTGTAAAATGGCTAAACGGGAGGACTGGAAGAGGATTATCGACGAAAACTTTATCTGGACTGTAAAGAACGTGATTGAGAGTTATCAATATCACACTATATCTCATAAATACCTGCAGTTTTTGGTTTTAAAACAAAAAAGAATATTCTTCACTTGTTCAATAGATTTAAAGCTTGACAAGAAATGGTGTTTTGATGTTGAGTAGATAAGATGACTCAGACTGCACAGGTACTCTTGGGTAAATGTTGAGAAAATGAAAGCTCAATCACATATTTTTTTATGTCTATGACGTCGAAGATTTTGCTGCTTCGTGACTAAATGATATGTCCTGAAAAATCACTTAAAATTGATACCGATTTACAACATTTTGATTTGAAATTTTGTAGACCATATAAGTAAATATTCTTTTATATTGTGTGCAACATTTTGCCCGATTATGTCGTCAAATATTTTTTCTGTGCAGCAAGTCCGCGTAATTTTTTAACGGCCCTCGTATAGGCTGAAAGTATTCCTCTTTTTAAAAATCTTACATAACGAGAATTTGAATGAAATTTTTAAATTGTATACGACATTGAGATAATCAACATTCTACAGGAAAATTTTTCTTCATTCATTCATGGAGTGTAATGGCGTGAAACGTATAGTCTAAAAGTAATACGTTAACTGTATGGTCAAAGATGTACTACATTACTTGTAATGAATTTCTCCTTTTAGAAAGCCCTTTCTCCATTATGATATTTTCTCCGTCAATGATATCAAAAAGTCGTGACCTTAATTTATCGTTGGGAATGGTTATGTGTAAAGTTGAAAAGTAGATATATCGACTTCATAAAAATGCAAATCGTGCAGGTTCGATTTCTGTGAAGTCGTTTACTTTGTACCGATAGATAGATTGTTTGACTGTATGATATTTTATTCGATATTCACATTCGAGAATTTTTCACTCACATAAAGACGTCACCATATACCGGTCAAGGTCTTCACCTTTTGACCTTTACTTGGTACCCAGGGTCATTGAGCTGCGAGGGATCTTTATTATGCCAACGCCTTCCGTGGAAGGGGACTTCGTTTTTTTTTTAAATATCGCATCTGAAGGAACTGCAGCGTTCACTTCAAAGTGCTGATCGCATGGATAAGGAACAGTTGCTTCCCATTTTTATCGACTCACGGAGCTAACCTCTACAGACTGAGCTACCTTGAATGGTTTGTACACTGTACCGCAAGAGTAATTAAGGGGATTTCTTTTTTAAAAAATGCTAGACTTGTTTACTTAATTTTAGTCTCAATTTTTGAATATCATTTTCTATCAGGACAAAATTTGCAGCTCTCCACTGGCACGTGATGGTGTCTCCATATGAGGGAAAATTTCTCGAGATGAACATTGAACAATAGATACTGAAAGGAAAAAGAAACGCATATAGTAAACTTTTGATTAAGGATATCCGATCCTCAGCCAGGAAGGATAACTCCAAAAATTAATATTTATTTTAAAATGCATCAAAATAAAGCTTGAGAATGAAATATTTTCATGCAACAATTTTCACTTTATTCATCTTTATAAGATTCAAGGTTTTTGGAAGTCTTAGAAAAAGTTTTTTAAAAGTTAACATTTGTACCCTATAAAAGGAAAAAGAAATAATACAGTTTTAGAGATACAAGATTTTCTTGATTCCACCTTAGATACCAATGCTTATTAGCATAATATGAAATAAGAAGTGATTTGTGGTGTCTTGCAGTAATAGCAAAAGCCTTTTACACTATGTATTATATAATACATGAAGGAAATAGAAGACACAGAATACCAAATAAGTATAAAAATAATGACAGTTTCTCTGAATGCTTGGATACCTATCGTTTTTTTTTTTTTGACCTAAAATATATTTGTTGATCAATTTACAATTAGGAAATGCATTGCTGATATTCCAATTCGCTTTTTCTGCAACAATATTGGAGATTTGACAACTTTCCCTATATAATATGATTAACTTTAATCTTCAACTTTAAAGAAATACTGCGGATAAATTAACATAACTTTATGAATTCAGAGATACTTTTATGAGTATTTCTGATTACTTAACTGCTATATTTATAAACATGAGGATCTGACTTCCAAAAACCTTGAATCTTATAAAGATGAATAAAATGAAAATTGTCGCATGAAAATATTTCATTCTCAAGCTTTATTTTGATGCATTTCAAATCAAATATTAATTTTTGGAGTTATCCTTCCTGTCTGAGGATCGGATATCCTTAAATCATTTAGAATATGTTTTCCTGTATTGTTATCAAACATTTCATTTCATGTTTTATCAACAAGTTACCAAAATCTTACATGTCTTTGACTTCTAATTCATAAGTTATTGAAGTTGCTATGTCCACACCCCTACAAGTTGAAATAAAATTATCATCTTTCTTACGCTTGAGTAACAGCCTGGATTCTTCTGTACATTGAGCTCATCAGAACATTTATTTTTCTCATAGATTATTATTCAACCCTTCCGACGATAGTCTTAATTGCTGAGAGTGGTTGTAACATTCCAAATTTAACAAATCATTTCGCCCAACGAATCCCACGAATTTTTGATTAAGGATATAATTTATAGAATCCAGGTGATTTGGTACATGTGAAAATTTTATAGAAAGTATCGACAAACATGCACTGACTACATTTTCCCAACGTGAACTTGCTAAAAAAAACATTATGCATATCATGCATACGTGCGCGTTTGAGAGTATAATCGACGTAAAGTTACCAAGCTCGCGGACCTAATTAGAGCAGAGAGTTTCTTTCAGTTTTAGTGTGAATGCTACGCATATGATTGTCTACAGTATAAATATCGGTTTCAGTGATAATGCCTTGACGATAACCGAGATGGCATGATGAAAAGCCTTGTCTTGATGTACGCGCCAACGTCACTTTCATGATTGGTTGGAAACCTTTTTAAGTTACTCTCTGAAAATCGAAAAAAAATTTGGTTGAAAGGTTTACAAGATTGATTGATTGATTGTATATTGTTTAACGTCCCTCTCGAGAATTTTTCATTCATATGGAGACGTCACCATATGCTGGTAAATGGCATCAAATTTTGGCCTTTACTCGGCACTCAGGGCCATTGAGCAGTGAGGGATCTTTATCGTGCTAACGCCTGCCGCTGACACGGGGCCTCGATTTTTAAGGTCTAATCCGAAGGACCCGCAACTTTCACTTCAAAGTGCCGAACGCATGGCCAAGTAACAGTTGCTACGCATTTTAACGACTAGGTCAGTCGCGGCCGAGATACGAACCCACGACCTCCCGATCACGGAGCGAGCGGTCTACCGACTGAGCTACCATGAACGGTAAAAGTTTACAAGAAACTGCACAGCAAAATGTTGCCTTTTTATTCACTAAAACAATTCAATTACTAGACCCAATGTATTTTTCGTAAACCATTCCATGATTGCACGAAATTTATGCTGACTGCAAATCTGCAAAAACGATGTCCACAACTCTAGTGCATCGTCTGAAACTACAAAATTTGATCCAAAAAAATGTCAGCATCAATATGTACGTGTTTTTGGCTTTTTATCACGTTCCAAACGTGATGCCATACATTTCATTGTTGAGTAGTTTTGACCAGTGATTTAAGTGCAAATTAACCAAAAGACACATCTGACCAATTTTCATAATTTTCGGCCACATAGTCAAAAAAATTTCACACATTATGCTCTCATGCGTTTCTTTATCCTTTCAGTATACAATCAATCAACCTTCTCGTATTTATGATATTGATGTTCGGTTATCATGGTTATAATTAGTGAGACGTCGTCATAATGTCTTGAAGAAGGATCATTTTTATATTAAAACTTATACTCGGCGCTGAAGGTTATTAAGCAAGGGGGATCTTTTTCGTGCCAGCAAATATTGCGACACATGACCTCAGTTTATACGGTCTCCTCTTGAGGACCGTTCTCCACGTCCAACGGTTGGATTCAAACCCGCGACATCAATTATACATGTAAATAGGTGTACCTTATTTTCTTTTTGGAAAAAAGTCAGACACTGTTTAAATTGTTTTGAATTAAGCATTATTGTTCTCCATTTTATATAGAAATAAGTCGATATGCATTTTATATTCTTCAGATTGTAACTATATAAAGTCTATATGCTTGATCATGCAATCAATTTTGAGCCAATCAAAGAGCTTGGAATATATTTGAAAAATAATAAAATATTATATACACGTACGTATAAAAATAAGAAAATGAGGAAGCAAGACGTTTAAACGCTCGACGTTACACTGAAGGTAGATGTAAAACCTTAATGTTTATTTTAAAGTCGCTTAATCCGAAACTTGCACATATTATCTTACACAATGAAAGTACGTCATTACATAGAAAAAATATATAAATAATTTATAAGATTAATTTAATAGTTTATTACAACAATCTTTACAAGGGAAACAAAGATTAAAAACCTTATTGACAAACAGACGTTCCTGACGGGAAGTTGAGATCTGTTGTGAAGTCACCTTTGACAAAAAGTAAATTTATCGGTTTTATCTAATTATGAAGATAAATCAAACCCGAATATGTTTTTTTTTTCATTAGTTTAAGCCATAGAAGTCATAATATATCTTTTAAAAGTTAAGGAATTAATTGAATTTAATCCATAGTAGTTTTTATATTAATATACTATGCATATTTAAAGAATAAAGGAAAATCATATATTTTTTAAAGGACGTTTAGTAACCGTGTACAGGTATATTTATAAGTACTTTGTTGTGAAAAATGCACCGGTTTGTTCTTCACGAGATATAAGCGATAAATTTAATTTTTCGAAAATTTCACGCGATATCAACATAGGATTATTTTTTGTGTGACCTAGCAGAAATTATTTTTTTTTAACTTTTGAATTTTGAAATCTTTAAAAAAAAGACCTAGGGGATATAAATTGAAACAATATATGGACAATTATTTTTCAAGAAGAAAACGAAATCCATGTATTTTTTCGCTATTAGAATCGGACTAAGCGGCTTTAAGCTTTAAACTGAAATTTTGCTGCTGATGTTGAAATTGTGTTTTCACAAACCAAACAAATTTTAACATATATAAAATGCATTGAAGTTTAATGATTATTTTTTCACTTTAAATGATGAGTTAACTTGAGACCTGACACATGTCCACGGGCTATTATTATCAATGATCTTTATCCTTTTTTTAATGTAAAATTGTTATATGTAGAAAAAATATTTCAGATGTTTAAGGGGGGCGACTAAAGTTTTATTGTGTGAAAAACTGCAATAGCGAAACTCTTCATTTTTATACCATATATAACTTACATTTACTTTAGTGTACATGCAAAGTTTGGGAGAAATCTACAGTCCAGGTATTTTTGAGGGACCGTCTCAAAATACAGATCCATTTACTATAGGATTATAAAATGCCAATTTTTAGCACTTTAAAGCAAATTATATAAATACTACAATAGACATTTTGTTCAAACTATAATTTTTGATGATTAATACTATATTATACAGTATATGTAAGAAACACATAATTCTACCGTCTTATTACCAGAGGGGCATCTCAAAATGCAAAAAATTATCAAATTTTACTATTTTTATAGAGTATTACAAAATATGACGCACATAATGGATTCACATAAAAACATAATAAAAAATATTGGAGATATTCTCAAATTCTGTTTTAAATTTCAAGCGTGTATGTTTATTTCTTTTCTTTAATAAAATTTTTATTACCCCTTTCTTTAAGATCTACAGATTATCAAAACGTCAAAAACACACTGCAACGACGTCAACTTTCTTATCAATTGCAAAATCGGTTATAAAATCAGTAATATCATATTGTAATTGCATTTTTATACTTATATTTTCTTAATTTTGGTTAATTTTAATAATTAAGTGAAAAAAGTTGCATTAAAACCGCAAATACGCTTCATTTTACAATGATGCGCATAGTATTGCGCAATGGAAACTATAGTCGGCCCCTTTAAAAACAAATTAGTCAATTTAGTGTATCGTTTTCATTAATAGTTTAAACAAAGGATATTGCGTACGCAAAGGGATACTGTAAACGACGTCTTTTATCCGCGATTTTTCAGTTCTTAGGTGAAAAGTTTTTTCGCGACCTCAAATATTCGTGAGAAACTCGCAGATATTTTTTGTGATCGGGAATAGAAGTCAGCTCGCAGTGCTTTATGTCAAGTATAAATTAAATCATTTCCTTTTATAATTTAAAAAAAACAACGATCGCAGTGAACTGATTTACAGAACTGGAAAGCGTTTGAATGTATGGTAATCATTATTAAAATGAATACAAATTAAGGAGTGTGAAAATTAAAAAAAAAAAGTGTAAAAGAGAAATACTATTAAATGTATCCACCTACCTTACATACCTACCTACTTTTTCAGTTTTCTTCGTGTTAATATGCAGTGACTTTGGTTCGTTTGCAGCAGATGTATTTGAATGCAGTGAGTAGACCAAGTATTAATCGAAAGGATTAAATGACGTATTCTGAATGTAAAACACTATTACAATGTAAATGCTGGATTCAATATTTAATCTCTCTGAGCACGTCATTTACAGGTTATCCCTGCAGCTGGGGCAGAACATGTACACGTACCTGCAGCTCCTGTTCCTATGAAGGGGATGGTAGGGTAGAAGTGTTTTGTTCAATAATATGTTGTCAGAGCGAAAAAGATTCGAATTTAATCAAGATCTTGGTCTAAAACGTTAAACTTTAGAAGAAACGTTACCCAAAAGTTTGAGATAATTTGGCATTTGAAATATATTAAGATTAAAACAGAAAAAAAGTTAAAATTAAAGCATAGTTTTCACCGTTGTAGTTTTGGAATTAGTGTCTAAATAAACACCTGTATAGGAATATGATTGTTTTAAACATTATGATTTTCAAATTCTGAAACTTTCCTTTTTTATTTATTTCAAGAGTAGAGTAAATATATCGTAATGATAAGTACGAGGGTTGGTAAAATCGTGGACACGTTGTCTAGAAAAATAATTTTTCACTTCCCTTTAGTACATATTTCAGATAGATATGTGCATAAATAAACAAATTATGACATTTGATGTTATGTATTGTATCGCCTTATGTCGCATAGATGATAACGTCAAACAGCGTCACGTTTCATCTTTGCTAAAAATAAAGGTAGATATGAGTCCCTCTACAATTAAAGAATTTCATTATGCAAGTACTCGGTTCTCCATTCTCCATAAATAGTTGAGGAACCAATCTGGCCCAGACATGCCATCTTATGAAGATTTATTTTACGGACAAATACTCACCATCATTTTACTAAATAGACAATCTTATATCGACGGTCGACCGTGACATCAGCTTTTAATTTTGCTATAACAATAGCAGTTTTTCCGTAGGTTTTTACTACCCGGGGACTCGATCAAAATTAATTTACTAAGAAAACTCCCATTTCATTTGTATACTTAAGATCTGGTAATTTTTTGAAAAAAAATCTTCTATCTTCATTTAAAGCCTCTAAAGGTGTCAGGTGTCATTACAACATCTAAATCAAATTGAACCGCTCTCCGGTGCTCCGTAACGTCCTCAAACGTCGCTATTTTTCATATGTTGTTTCTATCACTCTCCCATTTTAAATGCTCGAAAACTGTCAAAAATTAACCGAATGCCTTGAAATTTTGAAAATACGACAAAATAGATTATGGAATCGAATTAGCATAATTTCAACCCCAACTTTATGTATTTTAAACTTTTATTTCAAGATATAGCCGTGTATTCTCTGATAAACCCTTGGTTTTTTGACGGTGCACCGTACGACCCTACCCTGTGCACATTCAAGTTTACTAAAAAAATTTTGTCTATATTTTGCAAAAAAAAAAAAAATATGATGCACTTAAATATGATAAATAAACATTTACTGAAAATTTTAGCTTGGTGCGTCTTTTACTCTTCGAGAAAAACGCTTTGTCCACGATTTTAACCTCGTATAGATTATATGTCCATATCTAAGTAAATCAATACTTACATAGTACAATACAAAATCGTTATTTCTATTATAATATATCCACTCTAAAGCGCTTTACATTGAGATGCACATATTAAGATAACAAAATGGAAAGCAAAGTACTTAAAAGTACTTAAAAGAAATGTTAGCATGAACATTAAAAAATATAAAAGATTAAAATAGATTATCTTAAAGACTTTATATACCAAAAGACCATAAAATGTTACTAGTGTACTGTACATGTATATTGCACGAAGTCATAAACATGAAAAATGGGGGGGGGGGGTCAGCGAGGTTTCTCATATTGAACGCTCACGATCGTATATTATGTTCGGGATGTTTGATGCACCCTTGTATGGGTGTTTTAGACTCAGACTTCATTTAATCAAAAAATATTTAGATATTTATACAATATTTGATGTAATTTAGACATTTCATAAATGCATGTATAAAATAATTAACTACAAAATACGGGGTAAAGTTTTATTTCTGTTTAGATGTGTGTGATTGGTGTTCTAGACAATGTTCAATCTGCCAGGAACAGACTACATTATGTCAATTAAGAAATATTTCAAGTAAGTTCCTAATGGGGCTTAATTTGCATATTATAGGTATATGAATTGAAAAAAGGATATAGTTTATATCTTCATATATTTAGTATTTACTTATTTATAGTAAAGCGTAAACATACTAAACAGCATGCGAGATAAAATTGACAGCAATGTAATGTAAGTCTTTCCACAGTCACTCTAAGCAATACAATTTCCTCGGTTCTGTTAGCATTATTATAAACAGAAATGACTTTAGTGTATTATCTGATAGAATAAAATTTTGCAAAATGATCGTAATGATTCAATAAAAGTTTTTGAAACTGCAGTTCATAATATATCATACCAAAATTTGGATCAAATTTGCTTTAATTTTATTCAAATTTAAAGTTTCTTTGATAAGTGGAAAAATGAACAATGTATGTAGTGTTAAGGTCAAGATCTAGTAAATGAAAGGTGCCTACAGATTTATCAAACCTGAGAAATAAATTCCTTTATTGATGCTTTACAACTTAAGCTTGGTCAAATAAGGTGTTTCGGGGCATGATTTTTAGGTAAACAAGATGAAAAACTGTATTTCAAACTGTCATTTTCAATGAAAATTTAAGGAAACCAGTCATGAATATGGCAGGTTTTTTTTCGTATTCGGCAAAGGAAATGTATCCAGATTGCCTACAGTATCTCAGAAAACGGTAATTAGTATGTTCATGGCCTCTTCTTGAAATCAATATCAAATTTAATATAGGTATCCGGTTTACTTTTCATATGATTTCAAATTGAATGACATGAATATACCATATTTTCTACGTAATTCTGCTACAGCCGTAAAGTACGGGAAAACGAAAGTTGAAATTGATTATGACATCATAATGGATTTAGCACCAAAACATTAGTCTCAAGTTATTTACTAGATCTTGACCTTAAGGTCAAGATCTAGTAAATAACATGAGACTGATTTTTTGGTACTAGATCCATTATGACGTCATAATCAATTTCAACTTTCTTTTTCCCGTAATTAACGGCTTTGGCAGAATTATGTAGAAAATTGGGTACTTTCATGTCATTCAATTTGAAATCATATGAAAAGTAAACCGGATACCTATATTAAATTTGATATTGATTTAAAGAAGAGGTCATGAACATATATACTAATTACCGTTTTCTGAGAGACTGTAGGCAATCTGGATACATTTTCTTTGCCGAATACGAAAAAAAACTCCGATATTCCTGACTGGTTTTCGTAACATTTCATTGAAAATTACAGCTTAAAATACAGTTTTTCAACTTGTTTACCTACAAATAATGCCCCGAAGCACCTTATATGACAAAGCTAAAGTTGTGAAGAGTCAATAAAGGAAGTTATTTCTCAAGTTTGTTAAATCTGTAGGGACCTTTCATTTACTAGATCTTGACCTTAAGCATGTCAATTGATAATGTTGCTGTACAGAATCATATTGACATTATTTTTTTTTTCAGCCTGCCCTCCCTGTCAATGTCCAAGTACATCTCCTACAGATACAATAAATTGTACTGGTTCCACATCTGAGACTTATGCTACACACACGGGTATGATATCGTCATTCATTATGGTGAAATAAACCTGCATTTGTACATGGGCTTCCCATATAGCACAAATAAATTCAGAACAGTTACTTTAAGACATGAAAAGAAATTATGATACCCTGATTGTGAATCTGATCAAAACATTTACCTGCATTACAACATATTATTAGAAATAGAAAGCTACTGTTATCATTTAGATATCTTTTTCCGTTTACTTTTTTTCGTGCCTAGAACTTTTAAATGTCGGATAATATAAAAAATGCAGGGTCAGGTAAAAATGTAGGGTGGTTTATTTAGGACACGCAATTATTTTTTTTAATACCAAGAAAAAAATTATCTTGTGAAAATGACATAATCATCTTGTGAAAACGAGATGTTATCTTGTGAAAACGACTTATTATCTTGTGAAAACGAGTTATGTCGACAAAATAGATTAAGAATGATTGGCAGTTTTTGTCATGGTTTTATTGATTAATATTTAAATCAATCATCAATACAATCAATAGTCAAAATCAATCATCAATACAATCAATAGTCAAATCAATCATCAATACAATGAATACAATGATGTACACAAGGTATCTCTACAATGATGTACATAAAGTATCAATTCAATGATGTACACAAAGTGTATATTGAATAATTAATACACAAGGGGTACAATGATATTCAATGATAAACAATGATATTCAATCAATGATGTACGCAAAGTGTATACATGTAATTACACAATGGGTACAATGATATTCAATGATATGCAATGTTATGCAATAATATGCAATGATATTCAATGATATACAATGATATACAATGATAAATGAATTGCAATGAGCAGGTAGCAATGTATTACAAAGACAATGGTCTACGTCGACTTTATCAATAGTATATGACGTAGAATCAATAGCAATGGCACAATGACGTAAGCTCAATTATTGACCACTGGCCTTGGAAGATAACAGGATCAGCAGTGAGCTTCTAGCAAAATTCGGCCATATGTCTTCACATGGGAGCTAATAAAGCGCGGCATGTGAAGACATCCGCCACATGCGGCAAATTTTGCCCACACCATGACACAATTATGTAAAATTAATTACTGCTTGATATATATGCACTATACCGTAGAACTAGGGACATTTATATGAAGATCAATACATGTAATATATGTAATGATCGATAACTTTTCAATAGATCAATAGTTGCAAAGATCAATAATATATGTAATGATGAATAACTGTTCAATAGTTCAATAGATCAATAGTTACAAAGATCAATAATATATGTAATGATCAATAACTAAATGGAATTGGTAGGTAGCACTGCTAATTTTGACAAATTATTTTGATTATGTCACACTGAATGGTATAGAGGATAATGGTAGAATGTGCTATATGAGAAAGGTGGACACCCTCTGGATACAATTTTGATGAGCCCTGTTGAATATTGGAATAGTGAATATACCCCTACCCCTTGTGGTAATGAACCAGTATAATGAGCTATTTATCCTAATGTAAGCCTTGTGTGACAACATTGGCCTGAAATAATTTCTTGGCGGTATTTGTTACCCAATAAATTTTAACCTTGGTATTAAACATAATCGAAAACCAGACAGACAACTTCATGAACTTTTGTAGATGGCAAAGGGACATGGAACCAATATTATTACCCACAATGAATCATTATGATATGTGGGTTGTCGTATTATGACACCAGAGTTGGAATATTTGAATTGTTGAACTTTTTTCCAGGACATTCCTTGTTGACCACACCATCTGATATGGATGTTGTATTGTTCAAAGTCCAATTTGCATTATCTAAATTGATGAATGTAAGGTTTTTTGCATAATACTATTAAAGATGATCCAATAATCAATACCATGACATAAGTGCTTGCAAACTTAGGATATGTTAAAAAACAGTAAAAAGGTGTTGACAAGTGTTTGACTGACTAAAATTGAATGTAAGTCTGAAATGCATGGGCTTCCATCTCCCTTTAATCTTGATATAATCTTGATACAAGCTTGATAAATTCAAGTGTGTAGCGCCCCAAATTCTAAGAGTATTACACTTAAATGTTTTAGTGTCAACGCCAACAAATGAAATAAACTTCTGTAGCATTAAAGTAAATTGGAATGACGAGAAGGCTTCACGCCAATGTAAGCAAAAAACTGAACGTGGAATGTTGGGTCTAATTGCCAAGTAGCTGTGAAGTATTTCAAATAATGAAGATGTATCTTGGTTTGACAAAATGTGGAAGATATATATACATGTATTTTTATGCTTTTGAATTTTTGTATCTATTTAATCAATTAATTAATTAACTTAATTATATTTATTTGTCTATATATTTATTGATTTATATTTATTTATTTTATTTTATTTTTCCTTTTTTTTTTAAATTTGTTAATATTATTATTATTTATTTTATGTTATTTTATTTATTCATTTATCTATTTATTTATCTTAATTTATTTATTTATTTTTAATATTATTATTATTATTATTTAATTGTATCTATTCAATCAAGTAATTAATTCAATTATATTTATTTGTCTATATTTATTTATTTAATATATTTATTTGTTTTTATTATTTTTTTTATTTATTTCATTTATTAATTTATTTATTTTTTAAATATCTATTTAATCTATTACTAGTAATTAATTCACTTATTTATTTATTTATTTATTTATTTATATATGCTGCGCTTCAATGGATGACGGAAGATGGAAAGAAAGAGCAAATGCACATGCGTAATTGATGTGGCTAAATGAAGTCAGTGCATTGAGTGAAAGTTATCTTTCCTGATCTTTTTATCTCTATTTGTCTCCATAAGGGGACTTAACTCATATTGAGTTAAGTCGGATTGTTATCTTATGAAAACGAGATAACATCTTGTGAAAACGAGAAATTATCTTGTGAAAACGAGATATTATCTTGTGAAAACGAGATATTATCTTGTGAAAACGAGATATTATCTTGTGAAAACGAGATATTATCTTGTGAAAACGAGAAATTATCTTGTGAAAACGAGATATTATCTTGTGAAAACGAGATATTATCTTGTGAAAACGAGAAATTATCTTGTGAAAACCAGATATTATCTTGTGAAAACGAGATATTATCTTGTGAAAACGAGATATTATCTTGTGAAAACGACTTATTATCTTGTGAAAACGAGATATTATCTCGTGAAAACGAGATATTATCTTGTGAAAACGACTTATTATCTTGTGAAAACGAGATATTATCTTGTGAAAACGACTTATTTTCTTGTGAAAACGAGATATCGACACCGTGAAAATGAA
Organism: Saccostrea cuccullata; assembly: GCF_032062105.1. Taxonomy (NCBI): domain Eukaryota; kingdom Metazoa; phylum Mollusca; class Bivalvia; order Ostreida; family Ostreidae; genus Saccostrea; species Saccostrea cuccullata. The sequence continues at coordinate 24,444 of NW_026940676.1, read as the reverse complement.
AGGTCGTTTATGTAATTTCGATACTATTAAGGAGGCAGTAAAAACTGTTTTTCACAGAATATTTTACATGACTGTGGACATTAAGTTAAAGGATGTATTATTTTCGTTTTAGGACTCAAGAAAGTACAATTTTGATCCAATTAATACATGAAAATAATTAATACACGAAGAAATTTTGCAAATATGACCTCAGATCTATATAAACTGCCACTTATGACATTATTGCTGAAAAATTACATGTACATAATAAAAAATAACTAGTTGTAAGTAGTAAGTGGTACTTCCAACGTTTCAATATCTTATTAAATCAGACGTCTATATAAATATGAAATGAAAGTAGAAATACCGATTGCGAATGATAATTACTTTAAAATACTAGTCCTAGAAATAAGTTAAATCATTTTGAGATTCCCATTTTATTTGATTGAAATACGATCGGAAATTTTTAAATGTAAGAATACAATGTACATTTTCCGCTTTAGCAGCCGTTAACGTTGAAGCAGCGTTCATTAAGAACAGAGATGTCCCAATTATTTCATTGTATAGTGGAACATTTATATTATATGTAATTTCAAGGATTCCTGAATGATACATGTATCATCTAGCTCTTTTATTCTCTTCATCCAAATGCCTATTTGACAAGGAATAGCAAAATACAAAATAAAGTACTTTAATGTATGTAACATATTTTAAAGCCGAAAAAAATTGTCGTTTTCACTAGATAATAAGTCGATTTCACAAGATAATATTTCGTTTTCACAAGATAATAAGTCGTTTTCACAAGATAATATCTCGTTTTCACTAGATAATATCTTGTTTTCACAAGATAATATCTCGTTTTCACAAGATTATTATGTCGTTTTTACAAGATAATTTTTTTCTGGTATTCTAAAAAAAATTAATTGCGAGTCCTAAATATACCACCGTTAAAATTACATAGGAAGCAGAAAAAGAGATAATATCTCGGCTACATGTAAAAACACACTTGGATATTTTTTTTAATTTATTGTCAGAAAAAAAATTACAAAGTTCTTGTAAAAAAATTTCACTATCACCTACGGCTGGTCAATCATCGCATGTTAAATGAAAATCATATGACAATCAGATATTAAACCTATCGCAATTTTACAGTGACGTCATAATTGATAGATCTGATGCGTAAAGCACATGATCATTTGATATAATATTTAAAACTTTTAAAAGGACAGAAATATTTGTTGTATATCAGTTTCAAATGTGGAAGTAAGTATTTGTAATAAGGTGTCTTTTTCAAACTTTGAGCTAATCAGAAAGGTAAAAAAGAGAGAAAAATATAGATTTTTTTAAAATCAATAAAAAGGTAATGTTGTCATTATGTCTTCAAACATAAATATTTGTATATCGGACAATCACTGACCTATTCGTTTTTAATGATATCTTTCCTTATTTGTGTCATTATACTAAGAAATCACTTGCAATGATGTATATCTATAACTTAATTATTCAATTCATAGGAGCATGCTTCGAGTATGATCAATCTTTTAAATCAAACAGACTACTACAACTACAGTTAGACCGATGTTTTGGGGATTGCATTAACGCATTTGAAAATAAAGATTTTAATGACCCTTTAAGAAAATGTATCAAACTGTTGCTTGCTTGCTTCATAGTCGTCCGCGTGACGCTGAGTTTAGAGCCTCAGCTCTAGAGTTGCGAAGTAAGGCCTTGATCTTTACGTTGCGAGTTCAAATTCCACTATATATGTTACATGGATACCGATCTTTCGATTGAGACCGTTTTAACCGAGATTTGTAGGTGTTGGCACGAAAAAGAGCCATTACTGCCCAATGACAATCATGTGTAGCTCTCCACCGACAATTGGTGGTCTCTCCGAAATTTTCGAGGGGGACGTTGAACAACAAACCAAAAAAATTATTTCATACCTATTGTAGGAATTTGCTTTTATATCAAACATAAATACGAAATGTCTACCTGATCAATATCAATACGCTGGGTGAACAGCGGGTGTGATTGATCAACAGAGGATGCTTACTTCTCCTCAGCACCTGACTCAACTATGTTTTCGAGGGTTCATTTCGATATTCTTTTTCATATATACATGTATGTATTGTTTGTACCAGTCTAGTTACTTTAGTTGAACATTGTTCGTTATTCGTGATATATACGTTTTTCAATACACAATATGATTTTGTTTTCCTTTTTAAAGCTTGCCCTCCTTGTCTAGTTACAAATGAAAGCACGGTTTACACCCGTTCTACAGCAGAGGCTTCAACAACTGGTAAACCATTTTGTCGATATTTCGTAATAAATTTTGTTAACTAATAGTTATTAAAGAGTGTTACTGCAGAGAGTAATTTCATATTTTTCCTTATAGTTTGCCCCCTTAAAGGTTTTCATACATATGCATATATTATAACAAAGGGATTCCTAAAGGAAAATAAAAGTGTTTACTGTTTATTTGTTGATCGTGGGATCTTCTGCCTTGTTTAAGTGTTTACTTTGTAAACACAATAGAAAAATAACGCCATGAATCAAAATTGCGCGAAAAACATCTGATAAGATTGTGATGGTTACAATAATAAAGTAATCGGAGGGTACATATATTAATGAGTGCGAGTCTAATTATTTCTGCCCTAGGGATTTTGATAATTTTTTGATAATTGATAATTTTTGCTGTTATACACATTGCATGGCCTGGATATCGACTATCTGAAAAATAATCCCCCTTCGTGTTCATTCTTCGCCCTATAACTATAGTCATGCTGGACACGTTATTACAGGTGACGTAAATATAGTTCGTAATGAGGACCTTAGATCACTTATTTTAAAAGGTCCTAAATTTAGGGAACCCCGATCCTTCAACTGGCGTCAGAATTGTATAGATATTATGGATTCTGTTGAAAATTACGCCAGACGATGGGCCAGATATGAAAAAGAAGACATTGACACCTTGTCAGAATGGATTAAATGTATCAGATCCATGTTAAAGTCACGTATTTATTAAAAGATTGAGGGGCAAAATGAAAACCATCTATCCTTCTGTGTTCAATAAACCAGAAGTGAAAAAAGAAGTAGATAGATTACACGATCAGTAGGTACTGGTTCCTGCCGACAAAGCAGGTAACAACATTGTCTTCGTTTGTAAGGTTCATTATATAAATTGCATTCTAAAAGAACTTGGATTTAATTCTACAAGTGGTAATCCTACTTATACTCATACTTCTTTCTAAGGAAGAAATTCTTCAAAATCACCTGTCAGTTTTGAATACTTTTAATATTCCACAAAGCCAAAATGAATTTGAACTACCTTATATATATACTGGATTCCGAAACTTCATAAGAATCCTTACAAACAAAGATACATTGCAGGTTCCAGTAAACGTTCAACCAAGCCTCTTCCGTTACTTCTCACTAAAATATTGACATTAGTGAAGGAAAAACTTGAAGAGTACTGTGCAACTATATATTCAAGTAGTGGTGTAAATCAGATGTGGATACTTAAAAATTCTAAAGAACTTTTGGACAATTTGAAATCACAAGACTTTACAAAAATCAACAGTTTAAAAACTTACGACTTTTCAACTTTATACACAACAATTCCCCACGACAAATTAAAATCCAGGCTTTTTGATATCATTGACAGCTGCTTCCTCAACAAAAATGGACATTGGTCATTTGAAGAATTATTCTGTTAAAACAGATTCTGATTGCACACATAAGTACTCTGAAGTTGACATCAAGAAGATGCTTGCGTTTCTGATTGACAATATCTATGTGGTTTATGGAGACCAGGTATTCCAACAATCTATTGCAATTCCCATGGGTACAATTTGCGCTCCGTTATTAGCAGACTTATTTTTATATTCATATGAAGCAGAATTTATGCAAAATCTTATGCGTGAAAAAAAGAAAACACTTGCTGTGGCCTTCAACTCGACATTTAGATATATCGACGGCGTAATTTCAATTAATAATGATAATTTCCATTCCTACGTCGATACGATATATCCTTTTGAGCTTGAGATAAAAGATACCACACAGTCCGACACTTCTGCTTCATACTTGGATATTTTATTTTAAAAAGGACACTAATGGTAAACTAACAACCAAGCTATATGATAAACGTGATGACTTTAACTTTTCTATCGTCAGCTTCCCTTACTTATGCAGCAATATACCTTCATCACCTGCATACAGAGTATATATATCTCAGTTGATTCGATACGCAAAAGCATGCTCTACGTATGAACAATTTCTTAAACGAGGTAAATTATTGACAAGCTAGTTGATGAAACAAGAATATCAACAGTCTCGTTTTAAGTCATCATTTCGTAAATGCTATGGTCGATACAACGACCTTGTCAGCAAATACAATTTATCATTGAGTCAAATGCTGACTGACGTTTTTCATACCAATTGTTTGTCCATAATTTATACACTGAATTGACGACAATTTTTTCCGTTAATTCCTGATCATGACAAGGAGCACACGGCGGTTGTATCCGGTCGGCAGGGGATGCTCACTCCTCCATGGCACCTGATCCCACCTCTGGTGTTTCGGAGGTCCGTGTTTGCTCTGCTCTTATTTTGTATATTGTTTAATGGACGTTGAGATTGAATACTGTTCGTTATCTCCATATCCTTCCATGTATTTATTGTTTTAAATTTTTTTCGGTAAAAATAGCAATGTTTTGATTGCTTGTATGTTTCTGAGGATAATCTGTCATCAGTTTTTAGTATAATATCCATGGATGTCTTGAACATACGGGAGAGTCATGCGTCATTCTTCAGTCTCATTCATTGCTTACAAAATCGGAAAATGTTGACGTTGTTTGAGCCAATTTAGCGTTTCCCCCTAATTATTGTCGTAAAATAACATTTTCAGACCAGTAGGGGTTACAGATAATGTTTTTGTTTTATTAAAATCAAAATATTTGGCACAAAATGACTGCATGAAGTGAAAAAGCTGCGCAGAGTCATGCGCACTCGAAATAGACTCGGCCTCTTTATGTGGATTGTAAATGGTTTACATATAAATATACCATCTTCGCTAGCCAAGGGTGTCTGATACGCTGCTCTCCTTATGAGGAGAGGAGCGTATCAGAAACCCTTGGCTAGCAAAGATGATAAATATACATTTATATCAAAAGTCAAATAGAATGTGGACACCCGCAAAAATGTTCATTGCTATTGTTTAAGGACAAAAGTGCTCCCGTTACATGTAATACCAAATAGTATATAAGTATTTAACTTTTTCTTCCATAGATTTTCTCTCTATTTCCTATAAATATCATTGTTATACAGTTTTTCAATGCTGTAATCATTTGATATGTGAGATTCCGAGTAAAAAAGAGCGGCCAAAGGGTCATTGGTTTCTCTTCCAATGTGTGCGAGATTTATGGGGAAGAAGGACCTTTAGCTGAAAAAATACCTGTCGTGTCTAATATAGTATGTCCTACATACCTTAAAGCATATATATCAATAGGTTTTTAGATTTATTTTTGAGATATTGAGTGACATATACTATACCCCGCAGTGTCTAAGTGGAGTTTTAATTCTCAATGTTTCTGGGCCCATTAATCGGTCAAAAAAATATTTTTTGTGCTCCCTAATTCACAAAATACTCCACCATGTACTTATCATGACCTGTTTTTTTATGATAATACTATCCGTGTTTTACCGTGTATAATCTTACTGTACTGAGAGATCTACTGTGACGTCAACTTCGACGTCAACGACTCGTTGGACGCGCAGTGTAAAGACACAGAAGAATGGACCAATCTATTCCGTAACGTTAATTTGATAATATTTGCAAGAAAGTTTGTATGTTTTTAGATATTTTTATACAAGATGGTGAACTCAAACAAACAGTCAAAAAATATAAAAGTACTGTTGTTTCAATCTTGTTTTGTACATATTTTATCAGAGATTATGACGTAATTAAATTGAGTCATGTGACCAAACATCCTTCGTCCCCTTAAGAAATATCTTTGGTATAAAGTTACCCCGGTTTCTCCCACTTACACAATCTTGTTAATTTTTTTTTAACAAAAACTCCATATACAACATTGCAAGATTCAAAATAAATATGATTTTTGACGTGATAAATGTTTCCCTTATTGTCCTGAAATTGACTTGTTTTAATACATTTCTTAGCATCACATAGCTCACACAGATTGCTTTTCTTAGAAAACAAATTATCATGCTTTGTATGAACCAAAATGTCTTTAAAATTTTTATCTCTTCTAAAGGCAACGATGGGTTTTTGTTTGAACGCGCTTTTAAGATTTTTTAAATATTTTTAAATCTTGTGGATATTTGGAAGTCCTTTTGAGTAGGTCAGTACTAAGGGAACACGATCACACTGTTTATTCTTATTATTATATCTCAATTGATAAAAAAGATTGCTTCGTCGAAAACACTTTATAGTATTTTTTTCCCAATTTTTTTTTTTGCGAATTTCTGCTGCATGTTACTTTTCCGTGCTAACTGTGTACAGCTTTCGCGCATATAAATAAGAATATGTCATGCCAGAATAAAAATCCAAAATTCGCTACTTCAGATATGAAACTGCTAACGGAAGAATGTAAAGAATTTCAAAGAAACCTATCAAAATCTCCATGCATAACTATAAACTGACAATCAGATCTGTAGGGAGAGTGCAACCTAACCTTAATTTGCTTGTAACATCTAATGACCTTTTTGTGAAAGAATTAAGGTAGTTGATAGAGCCCCAAACTGAAAATATATCCCCCCCCCCCGAATCTTGTACTTCAGCTCCACTCTTTCCCTCCTCTTGTAAGTCAATGAGGGTTTTCATTAATCTAAAATATAGTATTTCAAATTCTAATTAAATATTAATTCAAATACCAGATATATTAGTTATACTATATGTGTAGATGAACATGTGATACATGAATGGTGTATATATGATAAAGGTTGTAATCATATGCAGGTGTGTCGCGACCTATTTCAAGGTAATTGTGACATTTAATTTAAGTGAAATTAAAAAAAAATGTGTCTTATTACTTTTCTTTTTCACATCCCAAATAATGTAAAAGTATCGCTCTGTCCTTATTAAATCTGTTAAATCAAGAAAATACTTATTTTTTTATAGCATATACTTGACAGCAATCTTTAACTAATATAATGTATGTTAGAGAAATCTACCTCTCCCATTAGTGTAATTATCAAGTACTGGTCAAGAAGAATTTTGATAACAGAAAATTGCATGTCAAATTAGGGAGAAATTAATAAGTTTAGAGTGAGGATTGGTGTTTTCCACATCCCTTGAGTATTGGGCAAAAATGGTAAGCCTGTTGGAATAAAATAAGCTCTTGTTGGCTAGCCTAAGTTATAAAATGAATTTGATGAAAAATAATTGAATTGCACCATAATTGAAAATGGTTATGAATATGCTGATGATCAATGTCATATATTACTTGTCTTTATAATTTCTTTTTAACATACATTAAAAAAAAATTAATTTTTCAAATATACATAGCAGAGTTTCCGGTAATTAATATTAGAATAAAGAAAGGCAAGGCAACAATGTTAGTAAAACGTAAGCGCTTTCATTACTTCTTATATATGCATTTTCAGATTCATTTCATTCCCAAAGTCTTCTGGTTGGAGTGATAATATGCGGGATATTGGTCATAATATTGACGGGAATTGTTGTTTTCTTAGCAATCTACATCTTCAGATTGAAAAGGTAAAATATGGCTCTGTACATTGATTGCTAGTAATTATATATATTGAATTCATCCATGAATTATAGTGTTAACATCAAAACACATGCTATGTTTCTCTGAGTAACACTTGTATCCAATGTGTTATATATTATAATATTATTGATAAACAAGATGAATATCAGCAGTCTCGTTTAAAGTTATCATGTCGTAAGTTCCATGGTCGATACAATGACCTTGTCAGCAAATGCAATTTATCTTTGAGTCAAATGCTGACTGACGTTTTTCATATTAATGTTTAGTCCATTATTTTTACACTGAATTGACAACGGATTTTTCCGTTGTTTCCGATCATGACAAGTAGCACACGGCGGATGTGACCGGTCTGCAGGGATGATCACTCCTCCATGGCACTTGATCCCACCGCAGATGTTTTGGAGGCCCATGTTTGCTCTTCTCTTATTTTCTATTGTTTTATGGACTTTTGATCTTGAATATTGTTGCATTGGTTATCTCGATACGTTTCATTTTTCTTCATCATTTAACAGAATGCACCATTTGTTTGATAAAGAAGGTATTCCAAATGCAGAACCTGTCTCTCCAGCGAATCCAAATTCAGCTTATATCACTCTGAGTCAAGTGCAAGATGGAATTCGACCTGAACATCATTACAGAGAACTCTCATTTGTTAAGAATATGTAGAAATTGTGCAATGTGCGATGAAAACAACTTTAAATTTTATAATCGAAACAGACACATTTGAGAAACAAATTGCACATGGAAAATATCCTTGTACATCATCTAGACTGGCTACGAGATAAAAAAAAAAGCGTTTGCAAAAGACTATGACCGGGAGACTGCTGCATAGCAAATAATAAAGACAATGAGATATTCACACACTTCATTAAAAAGTAGAGGAGCAATATGGTTGATATAATGTTAAAACACTAGCCAGGATAGACATACGATACTTGCAAAGGCACCTGACGTTAGTTATTTTTATACCCCCGCTTGAAAAAAGGAAGGGTATATAGTAATCGTTAATTCCGTCCGTCCGTCTGTCCATCCGTCAGTCCGTCTGTACATCCGTCCGTCTGTTACGCTTTGGGATACCAATCTCATACCACTGAATGAAATTTGAAACTTTCACAGAATCTTTATTACATATACAGCAAAACATGGACTTTGCCATTATACTTATATGGAAGTGGGGGATATCGTTTAGTGAGCTCATCGCTCACAGTACCTCTAGTTTTGTAATATAAAAATATATCTTCTTAAAAATAAACAAGGAACACATCGGGCGCTAACTTGAATTTGTCTAGCTCGGTCACATCAACTTGTATTTTTGTCTGAAACTCCTTGAAATAAATTCCCTGCAACCGTTGTTTCTGTGATCAGTCTTTCGAGGTGGTCTTAACTTAAGAACAGAGCAACCAGAAGGCCATATCACACTTGCAAATATTGAAAATCTCTCGTCGAACTTGATATACAGCTTCAACAATATGAAAAGGCTAAAGGTTTGGAAAAACCCTTTTCTGATTGGTCAATATATTTGTAAGATTTATTTCTAATATAACTGGTAAAAATAAGTATTGATCATCAAGCTATCTTTCAGACAGTATTAAAAAGTAATATAAGGTACATTTATTTTATTTTCCCCAAAATACATTGTCGACATTTAATTACATACACTGAACATAAATACATGTGATAACACTGAGCATAACACTTTAATTATTGATGCACTGTTTGAGCGCTATACGTGGAAAATATTGACTTTATTTATTTTAAGCCAATACAGTATTCGTGTTTGTGTGTGTGTGGGGGGGGGGGGGGGGGCATGAGTGGGGCGATGTATTCCTTGGAAAGTTGAGATCTCAAATTTCTGTATTGCAATAAAGTTGTGACATTTCAACATTTATATCTTTATACACTGTGGTCAGATCAATTATTTAGTAACAGATATACATTTAACATGTATAATTATAGATTCATCCTACAACTGAAAAATATAGAATTTTCATTAGCATGTCCAGGCCCCCTCTAGCCATTTCTCGATCGCTGAAGCAGTAGATCATATTCAACGAGATTTTTTATATTTGCAAGTGTGATGTTGCCTTCTCTTTGTCCTGTCCGTAACTTAAGACCTCGAAAGACTGACCACAGAAACAATATGGTAGCAGGGAATTTATTTCACGGAGTTTCAGTCAAAAATACAAGTTAAAGTGACCGAACTAAACAAATTCAAGATGGCGCCCGATGTGTACCTTGTTTATTGTATTAGGTAGGGGGTATATTTCTTATTATAAGAAAAAAAAGTAACGTCAGGTGCCCGTGGATATTCAATAATTCCCTTTATGTACATGTACATATTAAATCCTTCAAATTCTTGTGCAAAAATCTGAGCATTGAAATCCACACACACTTACATATTAAATGCTTATTTCACAGCCACATTCTAAAAACTTTTTTAAAATGTTTACGTCATTACCTTTACACAATTTAATTGTAAATCATAAGATTTGGCTTATCTCAGATAATGTATAAACATCTCCTGAAACGTAACGATAAACTTCTATTAGTGATCGTATTAGTCGTGCTGCTCAGTCCTATGGCTTATTTAGCCAAGACCGTACCTTTTATTTGGAGTTTATACATATATCTTCTAAATTTATTCTAGTTATCTTGATTCAGAAATGCAGCAACTGGTGGGATGGTATAGGGTAGAAGTAAAACAAGTGTGTAATTAGGAATTTTCTAAATAGATCTCCATTTTAAACACATTTCAGAGGTGCAGGTATCTTCAGAATGTCTGATACGCCATGCACTCTCCTCATTCAGAATTGACCTATGGTGCTTTCAAATGAAGACATATATTCTGTACATTAGGTTAATTGTTACAACAGGAAATGTTTCGAATTTATATTTGTAATTCATGGCCATGGAATGGCCAACCCTACAAATTTGTTTGGAGTATAACATTACGTCAATTATAATTTATTTACTCAATTAAAATCTTTTGGAGTCACATTTGTATTTCATTTCTTTATATTACCCTTAAAGGAAGAATCGTGGTCATATCACAAATACATATAGGGCATAGATGATTATATTAGTTGTTATTATTAGTGAACAAATGTTCAATAGTGCGGCAAACATAAAGTGAAAAATAAATCTCAATTATTAAAATTTGGTTGAAATTACATATATTATTAAAGTATACTTATTTTAAATTTTCATTGGATGTTGATATGAGTCAATTGCAAAATGGAGAAAGTTAACAAAGTGTTTGCAGCACAATGTTAGTTAGGTAGCAAAGATGCTAAAAATCTACTGATTCTCTGTGCATATCTGTTGTAGGACACGCTGCACCATTTTGATCAGATTTGAGATAATTTGGTAATACTGTTATGATCATGTGATATGAGGCTTCTAAATGACAAATTATCAATCTATTTTTGTATAATTGTTCTATTAATTTTCGGACTTGTTTCACATCTGTAGTTGAAGCTTAATTAATTTCCTTTGATGTTTAGAAAGGCCATTTTTGCACATGGTAGCAAAATCTAATTTTTTACATCTCTTTCCTGTCTCACGATATCAATGTCATTTACTCATACTTGTTATTAACTTTATATTTAGATCTAGGATCAATATAGGATTGTGTTCTTTGAATTTGTTATGCTTAGCTCTACTTAATTTCAGTGTAATAAATTAATGTCATACGGATTCCCCCTATTCATGCAACTTCGTATCCTTAATTTAATGGGTGGTCAGTTCAATTGATTGATTTTATATTGTTTAACGTCCCTCTCGAGAATTTTTCACTCTTATGAAGACGCCAACACTTGCCGGTGGAGAGCTGCAAATTCTTGTCCTATACTCGGCACTTTGGGCCATAGATCAGGGAGGGATCTTTTTCGTGCCAACACCTACTGCGATTCGTGAACTCGTTTATACGGTCTCATCCGAAAGACCGGTCTCCACGTACACAGTGGGATTCGAATCTGCGACGTAAGGATTGACTCCTGACTTCGCGACTCTAGAGCAGATGCTCTAACCACTGCGCCATGCGGGCGACCTAGTCAGTACGAAAGTGGGCGGAGTTGTCGAAGATTAGATTGAGTGTGTTTGTATGTTAGTCAATTTAGGAAAATTCTTTGATAAATTCAGTTTGTTAAATGTAGGAAAGTTCTTTGTTAAACTCAATTTGTTCCATCTACAAAATTTGTTCTAAATTATATTTTGTAAAATTAATATTTTTGGACTTAAAATAAATTCTAAACTTTAAAAACCGACTTATCAATTCACAACAATATTACACTACCAGTTAGTAGGCTTGAATGTCATGTTAATATTGCGTAGAAAAGGCAATCCCTGGTTTTCTGTCTAATATCTACCAGGGATGTGATCAATTTTAAAAGAAAAATAATTAATCAAAATCCTAAAACAGTAAGAATTAGCAGGGATGGGGTAATTGATTAAAGTAATTGTTATTGAGCGTAATTAATTACATTTTTCAAAGTAATTAGAAGTAAATTGTATTTGAGCCAGCCTTCAATTACAAGTAATTGATTGATTGATTGTTTAACGTTCCTCTCGAGAATTTTTCACTCATATGGAGACGCCACCACTTGCCGGTGGAGAGCTACAAATTTTGTCCTATATTCAGAACTCAGGGCCATTGAGCAGTGATAGATCTTTTTCGTGCTAGCACCTACTGCGACACAGGACCTCAGTTTATACGGTTAGAAGTAATTGAATGTATCTAAATACATTTAAAAAAAAGTCATCTATTTTCAATTACTTTTCAATTACACTCAATACATGTACGAGGGGTGATCAAAAAGTTCGCGAACTATCTCTATATCAACCAAACCACAATTCAGATTAGAAAGAAATTCGGTACACACATAGCCATACACAAGGTATATAAATAGCATATGCTGAATGAAGTTTTTCTCCATGATTGTGACGTCACATTATGTAAATGACGTCACTATGTAGGTCACTTGTGACGAAAAATGGTTGTCTCCGTCGAACTCGTTCAAATAACGAGTATACAATTAATTGTATATTTTAGAAATCCCTCTGCAGTATCATGTAATAATTTGTACACACTTTATAAAGATACATGAGTACATATAAATTCAATTAATGATTGGATTGATCGTTTTAGTGAAGGAAGGCAGATGCTTAAATATGATACTTTTCATCTTGCCCAGTGAAAGCAGGTTTGAAAAGATATGTGTTTTTAATTAAGCAATTTGCCATCAAAGACCTCCAATTTACACTTTGAAAAATAGTTGAATATTTGAACAACAATATAATTATTAAAGGGAACGTTTGTTAAGAATTTGAATTTTTATATATAAAACTGTACCTCTCATATAAAGAGAAAAGCTGCATCTAACAACACTGCGCTGCTGATAACAGCAGTTAAATTGGATTTTAATAGCTTAATTGGAGCAGCATGGGGAAAACCTTATCATGGCCGCTGCTGACGTAGTGTAGGCAGATTAAATGCCAGATGTATAGAGTCAATGTGTTTATGACTACAGAAAAATAAAATGCCTTCTTTCAGAAATAAGCTAATTTAAGCAATTGTTAATTTATATGAATTAGATTAACATCCTTTTTTGACACATTAGAACTTTAAACATTTTTAATTAAAATCATGTAAAATAATACAACCTTTGCAACTAAGTTTTTAATTCAAGTTAAGTCCGACCAGTTTATGGCTTTTTATTATTAATTCCTTCTTTTATTTTCCTGAATTCTGAAACACTAGAAGCATAGAAATGTGAAATTATATTTACTATAATATATTCAGATCCAAAATTAAACTCCACACACTTAATTGGCACATTTTCACGACTTGATTCCGACATGATAATGTTTACACTTAGAGCCAATGTGTCATCAATACGTCATAAAAGTGAGGATTGTGGGAAATATTTAGCAAGCGCGATAACTTTATCTCTCAGCATGGCAGCCTCCAGCAGCCAGTTTACTCATAACCTTGATGTCTTATTACTTTATAATTAAGTTAAAACAAATGGCAGTAACAGGTAAATTTCATTATTGACCATTCAATAAATGATTTATCAAAAAGTTTTTTTTTAGACCCAACGTCCCAGGTAACACAAAACGTTTTCATAACATTATATTCGGGTTGTAAGGATGTTATTCCAAAACGTTTTTGACATAACGTTTGAAAAATGTTTTTATAACGTTTTATCTAGGTTATAATGACGATTTTAGAAAACGTTTTTCAAAAACATTTTTAAAATGTTTTTCATAACGTTTGATACTGGTTGGACGGAAGTTTTTTAAAAACATTTTTGCACAACATTTTTACATGTAATGATATTAAGAATAATTTTTATTACTTAAAAAGCATAGTAAAAAAGTGTTTTCATATTCCATTGTTTGGGGGAAAAAATATTCTTAAAAACTACAGTATGATATTAAGAATATATTGCACAGTATGTGGTGTATTGTGTCACGTTTACTCAAATTTAAAAAAAAATTAAATTGAATTAAAATTGTAATTAATTCTAGGTGCAAATGTTACCAGAAAACATGAATATAACATTGTTTTAAAATGTTTGGAAAACATTGTTAAAACGTTATAGAAACAACAAACATCTATATAATTCAATTCTTAAAAAAATACATTTACTGATTTAGCATTTACTTTTTTGTTTGTTTGTTATTGATTACTAGGGGATGTCTTTTAAAGCATATTGAGGGGGGGGGGGGGGGGTGGACAAAAATTTTTTTTTCTTTAAATTCAGTTCTTCTTTAATTGTTTTATGCCACATTCCTAAAAAACATTGTGAAAAAATGTATTAAAAGCCGTTTTTAATGTATTTTTCTAAGATGTGATGTAGTTCAACAAAGTAAGGCAGTGCATTTTATTCACTTGTGTTGTTTCCTCCTTGATAATGTGTTTATCAAAAGTTAATTGAGTCGCACAGCTGGATGCCGTGGTTAGCGCTCGCTCCTTGCTGCAAACTATTTCCACGTGATCTATATAGGTCAACTTATCAAGATTTTGAAAAACCGGGCAGCATTCTTGAAAGACAAAGAACAGGATTAAGGTAATATTTTACATCATCGTATGGTATGTTGAATTTAAAGTAGTATTCAATATGTATACATATATTAAGAAATTGTATTATAGTTGTAAGTGTATTATAAGCCTAAATCATTCCTTGTAAATGGTTGAACATTTCACTGATATTTGAACTGGGCGGGTAATTTGTTGTTTTTGAAGTAAACTGATCATTTAAGTTTATCATGATTGTGCATTTACATAAATGTTTTATGACTTGTGTCTAGTGTGAGTTTTCTTAATTAATGTGTACTTCATGTGTAGTATAATAACCCCAGGCTAAGAGATAAGATTTTAAAATTGAGAGCTTCAAAACATGATTTGAATAGATCGAGTATGTTTGCGAGGGGGAGTGTGTGTAAGTGTGTGTGTGTGGGGGGGGGCTTAACAAGTTAAATACTTCTTTGAAAATGTTAAATGATTTGTATTTATATTCAGTATCATGTATATATTCACAATTTACAATTCTTGGAAATAAATATCATATTCCATTTACAGCGGCTGTTTGCAAAGACTTAATATACCTTTTTAAAGATCACATGTAGTGAGAGGAATTTGACATAATAAGGTTTGCTTAGGCACACCATGCTGGAGGGATTTACCAGGGTATTTATTCTTTAAGGTATGTTTGAAGTTTCCTGACAAGAATGTATTACAGAGATAGATTTATTTAGTATACAATATATATTTTATAGAACTTTTGCCCAAAACACACTGTTGTCAAAAATAACAACAACAAAGTTTATTTTTTTTATAAATAGTTTTAGAAAGACTTTCCTTGTATTTATCGGATGTATGACTATATATAGTTTTAATTCTTCTAATGCATGGATATACATGTATACATGTATTTTACGAAAATGATTTGCAAGAATGATCATTCATTTTGTTAATTAAAGTTTTTCTCTAAATCTTTGTTTTTTCAGAAGAATTAAAACAAAGAAGTCCAAGTGATCCAAATGCCAAAAGTGCCAAACATGATTTTCAAAGGAAGAAGGATATTGTGATTTTTTTTTTAAATTTCAATTGTGACAAATCTTTTCTGTTAAGAAGACTTTTATTGACTGTGCGGATGTTTACAACAGTTCATGGATTATATTTGTGTAAAAAATTTAAACTAATTAAAACTGTAGGAAGTACAATGATTTTTATGTTGTAAAATATTTTTAAACGATTTAAAACATATAAGAAATGTTCTGAAAACGTTTTTAAAAACGTTTTGAAAACGTTTTCAAAAATGTTTTCAAAACATTGCAGGACAATGTTTTTGAAAAACGTTATGATAACGTTTAAAAAACCATACAAAATAACGTTGTAATAACGTTTTAGAAAATGTTTTTATAACATTTTGAAAACGTTTTTATAACGTTTTAATAACGTTGTTGTGTTACCTGGGGTTTCCTTTAAATACCTAAGATATCGTTTACTTTAGATTTTAAACATATTAGATATGATGAAAAGGGGGCACCCATTCTCTATCCAACTTGAATAAAGGTCTCTCCCGACACAGAAGATTTGTATTTTAATTGTCGCTATACTTATTTTTGGAAATGATCTTCTTATCCACCCATTCTGTTGCCGAGATTTGACCATTTCTGAAAAATGAACTGTTCTTGTCATAAAAAGTAACTCAGATGGAAAGAAAAAGAAAACTCAGAATAATCTTTCAACTTTTGTGACAGAAAGATACAGATGGGGTCATGTGACAGCCAATATCACGTGATTCGCGCATGCGCAGCACGGTGGTTGATGTGCATTAAAATCGGAGAGGACTAAGTTAAAATATAATCAACACTGAAACCAAATATTGTTTCCTTTATGGAAGTTATTCAATTAGTTCGCGGACTTTTTGATCACGCAGCACAGTTAAGGTTACAGTAAGGAGGCGGGGCCTATTTTGTACGGGAAATGTTTACTATGACGTCACACATAATATAAGGTCTTCAAAATACCACAAAATGAAACTATTTGCTATTTCAAACAGTTGGATAGCTGTATACTACATACAAACTTACTATTACAAGCAGTTTTGTCGTTTGTTCAATCCCACACAACAGTATATAAACAATGCATCGATCGCAATGCACTTGTCAATGTGACGTCATCTCGCAAAAATGACGCAGTTTTTACATAGTGAGAGGCTGATAAAGTCACATTTGTGCAATGAAAAATGTCTTTTGTTCTCAAAAAAAATATTATTTGCAGTAAAATAAAAAGCCGTTAACTTGGATGTTATGTTTATTTTAGTATTTTATTAATAAACTGTACGTGCATTCTCCATACAAGCGATACTGTCGTGTTTGTATGCAGATTCACTGAAAAAGTAATGGAAGGGCCCTAATAAATCGATTTATTGCAAGGGCATACCCTCAATGTATCTTGTCAAAATTTTTTGCACATAAACTCAAGAAACATTAAGATATTAGAAAAGTGCTGCGAATCTATTGAAATCTTGCAAATGAATTAATCAAAGCTATATTTAATGTAGTTGATCAGCAAAATATTCAAGCTGCCGCCCAGAAATTAAATTTTAACAATTGAAAAAAGGAATCTATATAGGTTCGCAGCGCTTTTCACAAACTACATATAGTGTTGAAACGGATTATAAAATAAACTAAGATTTTTAACTTGGTTATGCCCTTGCAATATTGAAATTTATATATGACCTCTAAACTGCAAGTATAATTGCCAAAGTCATGTGACGTCGACATCACACGACAAGTCTAAAAAAAGATCTAAATGTCCCCAACATGTAGATTTAAACCACATTACATTTTTTTGATATCAGTGAATTCCTAAAATGAATCGCCCATCCTAATAAAGTATGTATTTTTTATCTTAAAAAATCGCCGATATTTCCATTTGTAACCTTAACTGTGCTGCGCACCCCTCGTAATACATGTACTTGTAAAAGTTTATACATAAGATAGTTTATCCAAAAGTAATGTCACAACAGCTACTAGAGGACGTAAAACAATAAAATCATATACGTTGGAAGCTTTATTTATTTCAAATCAGACCTGAATATTCCAATTCATAATGAGTTATACTTTTAAAAATATTGTATTATATACAAGTGCGAGTTAGGTAGTCGTCGCACCTAAATAAGGTCGTATAATGGATACGCGCCGCCATTCATTTAAAGGTTTCCCAATAATAAAAAGAATATTTGTGATTCACAGACACTTTCACAAATTTCTCGCCTGAACTTAGACGAGCTTACTTTTGATCTCAATCTCACTTTTCCACTATATATTCCTTTGGAAAAAGTGAGACTGAGATCAAAAGTGAGATCATCTAAGTTTTATGGCCCCCAGGCCTGTTGTTCAGGAATTGTAAACTGACTCTTTCATAATTAAGTCTTCTGTCAAAAGTGTTTGAACATTACTATACACAATTAGACAAACTGCTCACATCCCTTTTCAAAACATGCATGTCATTTGATAAAATCAAACACCAGTTTAAACGTTTCCGTCCAACCTCTCATCTTTCGATGTAACGTTAACTGTCCTGTGTTAATCATTCAATGACCAATATCACTCCCCAAAATCGCTGGTACTAGCTATAAACAATACTTTTTTCATTTTTTTCATTTGAGTCTGATTAATCAACGTAAATGTCTATACTGGCATTATCATCATTTTGAAGTATTAAATGAAAAATGCATTGATATTTTTAACAAACACTTTACTGAAATATCCTGTAAATTATTAGCAGATATGTCACTACAAAGTCTTGATTCAGAATTATTAAATAAATCTACAGAAAGTAAACTAGGGAAAGAAAATTTTTTCAGTATAAATCATATAAGTGAGTTCGAAGTATTAAATATGTTGAATACACTTGATGTAAACAAGTCAGCAGGTATAGACTTGATTGGGCCTCGTCTTCTAAAGCTTTCGGCAAATGTTATATGCAAATCTATTACACATCTTATAAATACTAGCATCACTAATGGAGTATTTCCATCCCGTTTAAAACAAGCAAAAGTCACTCCTATTTTCAAAAATGGCGACTATGCAGATCCAGGGAACTACAGACCGATATCCATTCTTCCAACATTATCAAAATTAGTTGAAAAACACATAGCCAATCAGATACGTAACTTTACCTCTAGCTTTGATCTCTTATTTAAATCACAATCTGGATTTCGAGAATTTCACTCATGTCAAACGGCTCTAACAAAACTTACAGATAATTGGCTACAAGCTATGGACCAAGGAAATTTAGTAGGCATAACTTTCATCGATTTTAGCAAGGCATTTCATTTGGTTAATCATGATATTCTTATAAATAAACTTCAATCATATCACTTTGACCAAATGGCTATTAAATGGTTTCAATCTTATTTAACGTCAAGGTCTCAGTGTGTAAAAATAGGTACACACTCCTCTGATTTTTTGCCCGTCACAGCAGGAGTGCCCCAAGGATCTATCTTGGGTCTCCTATTATTTCTATTGTATATAAATGATCTCCCTTTACATGTAAATAGAACAGATATTGATATGTTTGCTGATGATGCAACCTTACATACATATCATAAAAATATAGAAGGTATTGAGAATGCCCTAAACTTTGATTTGTGTGAGATAGAAAATTGGTCTTCCAAAAATCAAATGGTGTTAAATACCAACAAGACAAAATGTATGCTAATGGGAACTCATCAAAGAAAATCAAGAAAAAATTCTACTGAACTAAATTTATATGCTTCAAACAAATTAATTGAAAATGTTGAATCTGAAAAGCTTTTGGGAGTACATATTGACCATTCATTGCGCTATAATTATCATATTGACTCAGTTTGTAAATCTTTGACTTATAAATTGTATACTTTACGCAGAATTAAAAAATTTCTTCCCTTACACACGAGAAAACTATTTTATAATGCATACATTCTGCCTTCTTTAAATTATTGCCTTACTATTTTGGGTAATGCACCAGATGCTGGCATAGATAGAGTTTTTAAATTGCAAAAAAGGGCAGCCCGGATTATTTTAGATGTGGCTTATGATGCCCCTTCACTACCATTATTTGAAAAACTTGGATGGCTGACCATATATGAGTTAATTGATTTTCATAAATATATATTACTGTACAAGACACTTCATGGTATGGCACCAACTTATTTAAGAGATTCCTTTGAATTTATTTCTTCTAATAGTTATGTTCTTAGATCTGAAACAAACTATGACCTTCATCTACCAAAATATCGAACAAATCAATTTAAGAATTCTTTTCATTATTCCGGTGTTCATTTATGGAACAAATTACCCTTGCATATCCGTTTTTCACCAACTCTACAAACTTTTCGTAAAAATGTAGAAAAATTCATTATATCATGTCGCAACTAAAAATTATATAATTCCATGTTCTTGAATCGATCTGTATATGTCCTTGTAATTTCACGTCATGTTGTATTATTTATTATAATATTGTACAATGTTTTTATAATTGTATTATTGTGAATGTGTTTAGAGGGCCCCGAGGAAGACTAGTGCATTGCACTAATCGGGTTACCCTCTTTAAATCAAGTATTATTATTATTATTATTATTATTATTATTATTATTATTATTATTATTATTATTACAGCTCGCCCCAATTTTAACACCTCCTTTGTTCAATGCATCAAAGTAAAAAATAATGCTAAGAATCAAAAATAGAAAGGACGTCATTTAATTTTCAACTGATCATTAGAAAATAGACATTAAAATTGTCTTATAAAATAATTGGACGATTAGGCGTGTTTTTAATGTTTTTTTAAATGACCAATACTTTTTATCACATGGCTACGAAAGCCGGATAGACTCATTTCTGAAACGATAAAAAAAAAATTTAACTCGTTATAACGAGTTAGTTATCTCGTTATAACGAGTTAATTATCTCGTTATAACGAATTAGTATCTCGTTATAACGAGTTAATTTTCTCGTTATATCGAGTTAGTTTTCTCGTTAAAACGAGTTAATTATCTCGTTATAACGAATTAGTTATCTTGTTGTAACAAGATAATTATCTCGTTATAACGAATTAATTAGTTAGTTTTCTCGTTATAACGAGTTAGTTTTCTCGTTATAACGAGTTAATTATCTCGTTATAACGAATTAATTATCTCGTTATAACGAGTTTTCTCGTTATAACGAGTTAATTATCTCGTTATAACGAGTTAGTTATCTCATTATAACGAGGTAATTATCTCGTTATAACGAGTTAATTTTCTCGTTATAACGACTTAGTTATCCCGTTATAACGTGTTAATTATCTCGTTATAACGAGTTAGTTATCCCGTTATAACGTGTTAATTATCTCGTTATAACGAGTTAGTTATCTTGTTATAACGAGTTAATTATCTCGTTATAACGAGTTAGTTATCTCGTTATAACGAATTAATTATCTCGTTATAACGAGTTAGTTATCTCGTTATAACGAGTTAGTTATCTCGTTATAACGAGTTAATTATCTCGTTATAACGAGTTAGTTATGAATTAAAAATGGCTGTAGTTTTAATGTCATTGAAGTTTAGTTGATAATTATCAGTAATACTGCACTTTAAAATTGATAAAAAGTTGCAATTTTAATTTGTGATATGGTTTAAATAATATTGATCCTGAACTATTTTGCTGTCAATAATCACAATTTGATAAGTATAGCAATCTTTATTTACACATTTATACGTGAACGTCTCCAAGGACACAATATTAAAAAAAAAATCTATTACCAAATGTACTTGCTTCAAAGTTTGGCATGACAATTTTCTCCGATAAAAGACACGAATTTTTCTGATATGTTTTGGATGACTTATTAGCTTTCATAACCAATGTCTTAGTACCTAAATTAATACTTTATAATAGAAAGCTAACGCAGGCGTTAATGCAACATCTATAATATACACTTCCAGTGTGATATATATTATTTTGAGAGTCAGAAATGTTTTGAAGAAGGGGGATATGGAGACATCAGCAATGAGGCAATGGGCGTAAAATTTGGGGGCTACTGCACATACTCATAACACAACATAAGTTTCCGTATACATGTACATGTATTTGTCTTCGGTCTTTTAAGTATACAATGCAAATCAACTGCGTCGTTTATACATAAACAGAATACAATCACAGGAACAACCCCTCGAAATTTACAAAAAAAAATAAACTAATTTGTTTTTCAATAAAAATCTTTATCATACACACTATAAACAAACTTGATTAAGTCGGTTTTATATGTCATACAACTATACTTCCTATCACTTAGATATATCAACTTTAAATCAGTTTTTAACTCGTTATAATGAGTAAATCAACTCGTTATAACGAGATACTAGTTCGTTATAACGAGATAACTAAGTCGTTATAACGAGATACTAACTCGTTATAACGAGATAACTAAGTCGTTATAACGAGATAATTAACTCGTTATAACGAGATAACTAAGTCGTTATAACGAGATAACTAAGTCGTTATTACGAGATACTAACTCGTTATAACGAGATAATTAACTCGTTATAACGAGAAAATTATCTCGTTATAACGAGATAACTAAGTCGTTATTACGAGATACTAACTCGTTATAACGAGATAATTAACTCGTTATAACGAGATAACTAAGTCGAGATACTAACTCGTTATAACGAGATAACTAACTCGTTATAACGAGATAACTAAGTCGTTATAACGAGATACTAACTCGTTAAAACGAGATAATTAACTCGTTATAACGAGTTAAATTTTTTAAAAAATTTTCTCAGAAATGAGCCTATCCGGCTTTCGTACATGGCCAACTCGTACTTACAACCCGATAAAATTTTTGAAATGGTACCCTATATTTCCTGAACAATCATTTCAAACGTGCTGAATTTTCAGACAAGTTTTTAGGTATAGAGGGATATTAGAAGGCAGCATTCATATTTCACTGTTAAGCTTATTTAATAAAAGTTAGTCAAAGTATTTAGAGATCGCCTTGGATATGTTAAACACGGATCAAATAAATTGTAAATAGTGTTATATGTACTGTATTCGTAATATCAAGATCAGATTTTACAATTATGGGATAATCTTCTAATAAGAGTCAATTTACGCGCATCATATAGGGTACGGATGGTAAAAAATGAAATATATGGAGATAAAAAAAACAATATACGGCGATGACAAACAGTTAAAATTAAACAATAAAAATCAATAGTAAACCCCCAAAACATCAGAAGTGGTATCCGGTGCCATGTAGACATAATCATCCCATGATGACCGTTCAAATCCGCAGTTTGCTTTTTGTCATAATGGGTAAATAACAGAAAAATTCATAATCAAATAAGTATGTTATTAATGGCCTTACAAGTTTGATGAACGTCAATAAGCATTTAACTTAAATCGACCATAGAACTTTCGAAATGATGACGTTGAACGAAACTGTTTATATTCTTGTCCCATCAACTTGTTTTTTGAAAACTTATTTCCTTTAAAAAAGAATAAGTTTCAAGCCTTTTTTGAAAAGTAGAAAAGAATCAAAATGATTTTTAAACAAAGAATAGCGATATAAATTTACAGTTAATACATTTGTATGTAGTGATGCATTAATGATGCCTATCATTACAAAAACAACGATTTGGATTCACAGCAAACACCGCAGCCACCAGGAGGTGTCAGTGTAAACAATTAAACAAAGGATCCCTTAACTTTAGATTGGTTGCAGACCTGTGAAATTGGTTAATTTCTTTGAAAAAAAACCTTACGGAATATAAGGCTAAGTGCATATAAGTTTTGCTTCGATACAATGTTTCATTTTTATTGAGACGCATCAATTTACCAGAAAAGGGCTTCAAATTTCGACCGCAGCTCGGCATTTACGGGCTCTGAGTACTGAGGATCATTTTAGCATTAGCAGTGCAAGAACATTTACTACACGGAACTTCGGTTTATATTCTCTGAACAAAATTAAGAAGATCCGTCTCAATTGCAAGTTCCTGCTAAAGATCACCTAAGTAATCAGTACCGCATAACAACATTCGCACAATTGAAGTGGTTGACCTTTTAAACTTGAGGCCATGAAATTCACAATATTATTATGAAAAAAGATACGCTTGCTCATCATACGTTTACATTTAATTTGTTAACGTGATACCTAGAAGGATAGGAGAGGATACTCAAAGAATTAATACATTTTTGCTATACATGTACAATCAAACCTCACCCAAAAGGAATTTCTGACTCTGAGATTACACATTCCAATTGTTTGGATGGACCCCCATCGCTTCCCATAAATACAAAATTAGTTGTTTCTTTAATACCAAAAAGCAGATAAGTTTCTAACCTCAGTGTATTTTCGTTACATAATCTAAGGAAACCTGTCCACTGATCCCCTGAGCCTGTTACCACATTTTTTTGAAAATATATCCTTGTTCATCATATAATTATATAACATTTTATTACGGCGGGTGTGACCGGTCAGTAGGGGATGCTCACTCTTCCATGGTACCTGATCCCATCTCTAATGTTTTGGAGTTCTGTGTTTCCTCTGATCCTATTTTGTATTGTTTTATGGGCTATCGATCTTGAATGCTGTTCGTTATCTCCAAATGTTTCATAATAAATTTTCCGTTTATGTCACAAATGGTGTAAGATTTTTACTGTTAAAATCAAAATT
>NW_026940675.1:0-12304 GCF_032062105.1 Saccostrea cuccullata | reverse complement strand
AGTGAAAAAAAGATACACTTAGATTTAGTAAATCCAATAAAAGCTGTAACGTTGCTAACCATTTTGTAAAGTGACTTTTCCCATTGTCATATATTTTCAATAAATTTTATTTTGTGTTTAACACACACAAAAAGATTAATTATATTTTGTTGTCTCCCGCTTTCGCTAAAGCGAGGGGACATTAACAATATCATTCGTCTGTCTGTCAGTCTGTCTGTCTGTCCGTCCGTCACAAAAACTTTAACCTTGCCCATAACTTTTAATTGAGTGCACCTATGACTTTTGTATTTCACATGTGTATTCCTTGTGACAAGACTTCTTTGGGTACCACCAAATTTGACCTTTTGACCTTGACCTTGGAGTTTGACTCACTTTTACACAAAAATTGCATTTTTTTAATTTTGGGCATAACTTAGAATGGTAGATACTAGGACTTTTATATTTCACATATGTATATTTTGTGGCAAGACCTTCCATTGGATACTACGAACTTCGACGTTTTGACCTTGGAGATTTCTGCACTTATGAAAAACTTTAACCTTGGCCATAACTTTTAAACGGTAAGGACTAGGGCTTTTATACTTCATATATATAATTCTTGAGAGAAGTCCTTTCATGGGATAACAAGAATTTTGACCTTCTGACCTTTACCTTTGAGTTTGGCCCACTTTTAAAAACTCTAACCCTGGCCATAACTTTTGTGAAGGGTTAGGGCTAGGGTTTTCATACCTCAAATATTTAATCCTTGTGACAAGACCTTTCATTTGATATCAAGCACTTACACCCTTTTGACCTTGATCTTTGAGTTTGACCTACTTTTTAAAAAATTTAACCTTGGCCATAACTTTTGAATGGTAAGGGCTAGGGCTTTCATACTTCACATAAGTAATCCTTGTGAGAAGACCTTTCACTGGATACCAAGAACTTTGATCCTTTTACCTTGACCTTGCAGTTTGACCTACTTTTTAAAATTCGAGTACCAATATATTTCATTTACATTTTAAAAAAAGTTTAATCTTCGCTTTGTTGCCATGCGGGGTCATTAATGTTTCACAAACACATTTTTTTCCTTTTAACTTTTGACTGAGAGGAGATTAGGGCTTTCATATTTGACATGTGCATTACCTATGACAAGATATTTCCAAGCATGCTATGATTTCTGACTCCTTGACCTTGGCCTTCATGATTGACCTTATTTGAAAAAGAAATTCAACTTTGATAATTTCTTAATGACATATGATAGGGTGTTCATATTTGACATCCCACCTACAAAGACACCGAAAGCGGGGGACCACAATTCTTTGAATTTGCTTGTTTTATTGCATATAGGTTTATTACATTTAGCATTGCCTTCAATGCAAAAATTAATTAACCCAAAATGTAACAAGGAAAAGGTACATTTATTTATTACATTTTACGTCGATCTCGATGCAAAGTGCAAATATGTTATATGTAATAATCAAAAAATCGTTTTACAGTGAAAAAGGAAACTGTATAATCCGACACCTGTGTATCCATCACACTGTAAATTTCGATCAAAAATTTTTCCCCACATTTTACTAATTTTAATATTATTTTACACTTTTCAACTGGGCACAGTGTTTATTCCGACAAAAAAATCGCTCCTAGTGCATGTCGGAATAGACAGGATTCACTGTATAACATTTTGCATTGATCTTTACGGAAAATAAATAATCCCAGTCTATAACATTTTGCGTTGATATTACATTTCGCGTTGTATTAATACTGCCTGTTTTGGAGGGTAGCAGTTGCAGCTTACGCTTCATTTTACAATGGTTCCTTGCTGTCAATTGTGCTCAAAATCATCCCTTCTAGAACGGGGTAAAGTATTGACAAGCAAATTGATGACACAAGTATGTCAACAGTCTTGTTTAAAGTCATCATTTTGTAAACTGGTATTGTTGATACAATGATCTTATCGGCTATCCAATTCAATTTGGCATCGTCATATGGTGACCTTCTCATATAAATTGTAAGTTTGTATTATTTTCACATTGAATTTTTCTTTCTTTCAGGATCATAAAAAGGAGCACACGGCAAGTGTGACCGGTGAACAAGAGATACTTACTACTCCATGGTAACCAATCCCGTCTGGTGTTTCAAGTCCGGTTTAGCTCTGCTCATTTGTTTGAATTGAATACTTTTTGTTACCCAAGAATATTTATTTCACACTGCATCACTATGTATCCAAGATCGATATCTCATTAGGGTTAGTGGTATACAATTTCTGTACCGTAGATTTCCGTTTTTCTTTTGCGACACCTTATTTTTCTCGATGTTGACATTAATCGTTATAAGCGAGACAAAATTTCACCCGGTCACAGCCTACCTGTGCTCCTTGTCATGATCAGGAAATAACAGAAAAATCAGTCGTCAAATTAGTGTATAAATAATGGACTAACAATTAGTATGAAAAACGTCAGTCAGCATTTGAATCAATGATAAATTGTTTTTTTTCTGACAAGGTCATTGTATCGATCATAGAACATACGAAATGAAAACTTAACTTTAAAAGGGACTGCTGATATTCTTGTTTCATCAACTTGTTTGTCAATAATTTACATTGTTTAAGATTTTTTTTTCATACGTAGAACATGCTTTTGCGTATCAAATCAACTGAGATATATAAACTCCGTAAGCCGATGAATGATTTAAAGGTATACAAATATAAGCGAGCGATATTTTCGCTGACTTATTTTGTCGCAGAATCATATTAAAATACAGTTCCTTCTAATAAAATGCCTTTACAGTACCCTCGGTATAAAATTTTGAAATTTTAATGAATTCACATATCAAAGGACTAAATAGGAGGTGTGATCAAAACGTTTGCAAACTAATTGAATAATTTTCATAAAAAATGAAAAAGAGTTGCAGTGTTGAAAACCTCTTAAAGTAGTCTTTTCCAATTTTAACGCGCATCTATTTTGTCCATGCGCCAATTATGTGATCTAGGCGGGGTCATTCGACATGCTCCGTAGCGTTCTTTCACAGAAGCTTAAAGTTTTTTTCCCGACTCTCATATTTCTTAACATGCATGTTATATTTTATTAGGAAAACCGTGCATTTGTCAGAAATGGCAAAAACTTTGCAAAAGTATGGGTGGATGATAATTTTTCTTTTCAGAATGAGCATGTATGGTTACCATCATAACCCGAGTCCTCTTACCAAGGAACGTCATTTATTCTATGACGATAAAGCATGGATGATCCATTTTTGTTTTATCGGTTATGTTTAAAGTCTAACGTAAGCGATGTTGTAGGGTTTTAATGATCATATAACGTACTGTTTAGATTTTCAACTACAGGTGTATTTTTCTTACTGTTGGTTGGCGACCTTTTATATTAAATTGCTTAACAAATGACACATTTATTCCTTAGCTTGCTTACATTGGGCAACAAAACAGACATCAGTTTTAAACATCGCCCTTCCTTCTCTGAAACAATCAATCCAACAAATGAATAAACTTCTGGCATGTCGTTCGTCGTCATTTACCGTTTACAAATTATTATATATTACTACAAAGGAATTTCAAAATATACGATTTTTTACAGCCGTGTGGTGCTCGAGTAGGAAAGAGTCAACCATGTTTTTGTCACAAGTGATCTTCATATTAATGTCATTTTCACATTGTGACGTCCCAAACATGGAGCAATACATTTCATTACATATGCTATTTATAGAACATGTGTATGACTCAAATTTCATTTTGATCTAAAATATTTTTTTGTAAATATAGAGATAGCGAACTTTTTGATCACTCCTCGTTCATTCTTCTTTTTAAAAGAGAATATAACAGATACAATGAAGAGAGAGAGAGAGAGAGAGAGAGAGAGAGAGAGCTGTAATAAATCATGAAAGACACTTGGTAAGACAATACCCACGATCCATATTTTTGTCACATTTCTCTCCTGTAAATGGTTCTGCACAGCCAATTAAACAAGCCCCATTCGTCCTGTTGCATGTGTGGTTGAAAGCACATTGACCACAAATTTGTTTGCAATCCTCTCCATACCTTCCAAACATGCACTCTTAAAATTTATTAGACTTAAGTTATGAAATACATGATTATACCTGTACATGTATGTAAAAAGAAAAAAAAAGTAAAAATTGGTTTGAATAAATTTCAACATCAAACAATTTATTCATCAAAAGAGTGTCGTCGTTAATATAAATTTCATCCCATTTACACGTAAGCTGTAAAGTCATTGTGTTTAAGAATTAATTTATATTAATCGGAGATATTGTTATATTTAGAACATTTATGCGACTACCTTTTTTTCCAGAGAAAATTATTTTTCAAGAAGAGTTACAAAAAAAGTCTCCAGCAAATACCTTAGTACCACGTCCATGTACTTAGGGTAAAAAATAAAATGACGTTTAAATGGGTGGGTTGTGGGTTGGAAGTTGTAAAGCTGTATTTTCAGTGTTCCTCCGAAAATAGATACAGAAGTCAGACGTAATGGGAAATATAGGTTTTAAATTTATTATGGATATATGGCACAAACAAACTTTATTCTCTGAAAAAGTCAAATATCTGCCCTTAATTTTACATGTTTGCTCTCTCACTTTTCACATTTGTTTAGTTTAACAGCATATTCTCTGGCCAACCAACAAAATTTGGTTAAAGGTGCGAAAATGCAACTTTACACACACTCAATACAGTTTTCAAAAGTTTTAGAACTGTGTGAAATTTTCTCACTGTAAATTTCTGGGGATATTTTCAAGAATGTAATTAAACATTTACACAATTAAAATTTCCTAATTACACTTTAATTGAAATAAATGAAAAAAATTCAACTCTTTTGGGGGGATGCACGAATAAATGTTTCATGCGAAAATTTCCAATAAAATTGTAGAGAAGGATTGAAATTTTGGAGCTTTGGAATATCGAAGGAATTTGAAGACACTCATAATCGTCTAATAAAGAAATGAAAATAAAATTTAAAAAAAATTTAATTTTTTTTAGAAGGGGGGGGGGGGGGGGGGGGGGGGTGTTACTGGATAATTCATTAATATTTACCTTAACAACACATGTAGTGAACACGCTCTCGTTAAATGTCACTCTACCTACAATAATAGTCTCTTTTCTAAATTCGTTTATCAACCTTACCTTGTGAACAGATTAACCCCATCCATCCTGCTTCACATCCATAAGTACATGCACCGTGAACGTTGTCACATGACTTGTTTCTACAATTATGGTTACACGTATTGGAACAATTTCGGCCGTACCATCCCAGCACACAAGCTTTACAAAATAAAACATAAGATAAATAAATGAGTAAAAGACTTTTAAAAAAATAATTTTTTTTAATGTACAAAAATTAAAGTAAATTTGAGAGTTGATCTTTTTGGTTTTTTTATTTACTAAATGGAATGAAAAATGAATTAATCAAATATATCGATTTACCCATATATAGTGAAAAAGTAGAGGTATAATAAAAATAGCATACGTTGTTGACATTTTTGACCGATATAACCGTCGACACAACCATGGATACAAACCCCATTGAAAGGGTTGCAAGTGTTGTCGAGGCAGTTAAAGCAATTATTCAAACAGTTGTTGCCATAAAATCCATTGTCGCACGCTACAAATGAAAAAAAAATGATCGAATAAAGATGTGAAAAAACCATAAATAAAATAGTTTTTTGATCTGACAAATAAATAAATGTAACACAAGACGATTTTAATTTATCTTCCCGGTAAAATTGTACACAACACATTTTCATTGAAAAATAATGCGCCCTTTAACCTGGACATTTCAGGAAATATTATCTTCAATATTGGAATTTTTCTTCAATTGTTTGAATACAATTACACGAAATGATTTTTTTTTGAATGGAATGTGCAGCTACTATTTATATATAAAATAAAATTACCTTCAGAACAGTTGGCAGAGCGCCAACCTGATTGACATCCATACGTACACATACCGTCTCTGTGATCACATGCCCGGATGAAGCACTTTTCGGCACAACGCAGTGAGCAGTTTTTGCCATACCAGCCTCTGTTACAACCTTAAAAATTTAGTATCAGCTCATTGAGATGACGTTTATGTACTTTTTAAACAAAGAATACTTTTGAAAACGTCAAAATGAAATACATATTACTCAATGTTAAACAACTAAATTAAACATGCTTCATTTTAAATATTAGGTATTTGAACATGCCTCTTTTACATATTGGTTCTATGTATCCATCCATGCAGCCATTTACACAGTTTCCATTTGTGTTGTTACAGTGAAGACTGATTCTGCAAAATGAACTGCATGTTTTTGTGCAGTTTTCCCCATAAAGTCCAACTTTGCAAGCTTAAAGAAACATTTTAAATATACAAAATATTTATTTGCCAATTTATCACCTAAACGATTTGGAAAAATTCTTACTTAGAACAGATGATACAAACACAAGAGGAGACTTAATATCATGTCACAGGTACATGTAAGAAGATTGGATAATAATTGAAAGATAATTTTTAGAAAAATAAACTAAGCCAGTTGAGTTTTATGAGGTAAAGCAAAATAGTAAAAATCAGCCTGTTATTTTACTGATTTTTTATCGTATTGTTTTTTCCTCATAAAATTCACAAGGTATATTGCAATGGGATTATTAGCATATTCTTTTTTAGATTATTTCAAACTTTTAACTCACAAAGCTAGCATATTATCAAATTTGTTTTCATCTGTATACCTTTACTGAGTGTGATTTGTCCATATTTGTAATTTTTATTGAAGTATTGACTAATATCTTCTAAGTCTTTTTTCATTTTCCAAGACTTAGGAGATGTAAGTCTATGAATTATCTTCTTTACTAAACCTGTTAGTGTCTTCCAAAAAAATGTGTATCTTCCGTCCTTAAGATGATTTTTTTTTCACTTTTTGTGTGCATACTTTGCCTGCAGTGTGAACCAATCCACCCTGGCTTACATCCATAGTTACACTCTCCATGTACATTGTGACAGACTTCCCTCTGGCAGTTAAAGCTGCAATGTCTGGAGCAGTTTCCTCCAAACCATCCTTTGCTGCACTCTTTGATACGATATAAAGAAGACAAATACATCTTTAGCGTGTACAAATCAATTAAATGGAAATAAAATGGAAATAAAAATTTCGTCTTTAACTTTGAAGAAAAATTTCTCTTAGGAAACATTAATGAAGATATTTAATTTTTTTTTACAGATATTGTTTTAAAATTCCTCTTTCAATTTGTGACATAAACCCTGATCACGGGCATTTTTTTCACCATTGAACAAAATCTTTTTTTTTTAAATCTCCATTATACTGATGTGTAGTTCCTTCTTTCTTTCTGAATTTTATTTTTATCTTTCTTTTATCTGCGGTATATTGTTGTTCTTGATTAAAAAATGTCTTACATCTAACATAATTTTTTTTTTGAATTTTGACATCATGAGGTACATGTAATTATTCCATCAAGGGTTTTTTCAACATCATCTACTGATATTGACATACTTTCCGTACAGGTGTTTCCCTGGTATCCGTCTTCACATCCATCAGTACAAAATCCATTTACAGGAGAGCAGCTTTGACTTCGGCATTTGATATTACAGACCTCAGAACAATTTTGACCATAAGTGCCTTTTGAACATGCTGAAAAACCCAGATAATTCAATCATATAGATGTTTGTATAGTGACTGCTAAATGAGTGTACATGCAAGGTTTTTGCGTGTATAATGTTTGATAAAATACAATTTTCAGAGGAACTTTGTAAAACTAATTATAAGATTCACTTGGTTGATAGAGATTTAATACGGTACGCACAATCACTGCAAAATGTCCCAATGTACCCAGGTGCACAACTTTCACATTTTCCACTTGCTTTATCACATGGTAGATTATTTTTACAATTACTGCTGCATTTGTACGAACAATTAGTTCCAAACCACCCATCACTACAAGCTAAAAATAAGACAAAACATAAAAGAATTAAAAAGAAAAAAAATAAATTTGAAAAAAAAAAATATTTAAGTAAATCAATATATTTTCCTGACTCCCTTAAAATCGCTGTGAATCGAATTGATACCTTCAAAAACGTGTGTTAGTCTCACGAACTGACACATTCTTATTCGGAAAACCCAATTTCCTTAAATCGTGTAAAAAGAACCAATTTGTTTTGAAAATCATTTTTGTTTGTTTATCTTTTACTTGTTTAATTCCCTCTCAAGTATTTTTCACCAATATGGAGACGCCACCATTTGCAGGTGGAGAGCTGGAGACTTTGGTCTACACTCGGCACTTACGACCATTGAAAAGTGAGAGATATTTTTCAAACACATACTGCAACAAACTCGTTTTTATCCGAAGGACCGGTCCCCATGTCCCACTATGGGATTCAAACCCGCGACGTAATTGAGGACCAAATCCTTATTCCGCAACTGACTTTCGAGCACACTAATCACTGCACCACGCGGGCAAGTTATTCAGTTGCAACACAAATACTTCCTTCTTTAGCTATGGTCTGGTTGATTATTATATCCGTATTATTTTGACAGCGTGTTAAATCGAATTGCTTTATGGAGTTAAAAACTTTTTAAATGTTTTCGTGTCGGTTTGATAAAACAGGTAAAGTATACTATAGATTGAGTCAGGAAGATTATCCTTAAAGAGTAAATCAATCTCAGTTGGCGAAGTAAGCACTTATTATCTCCATATCTTAATAATCCACATTGCTCTATACAGTCCAAAAATGTTATCCTGGTTAACCAACAATAAATGCTACAAGGGTAGGTTCATATTGTGTCCTGCAATTTGGCAGCTTGCAGCAAAATGAACTTAACCAAATCAAAGAGTGTGGATGAGCTCATGGGGCAGCTTATCTGACTTGGTAAATCAATGATGGTCATTAAAGGTCACGTGGTGAAAATGTTCCCTTTAGAGTGTGTATATTTGTATTTTCCTTATTATATCGGGGTCTTGATTTATATTTCGCATTTCCTCGATATATTTCGAGGTTGTGCGTCTATATAAGTAAGTCGATTGGTTTTTTCACTACTATCAATAATTGAAAGAGTAGCAAATTATGAAGACTAATAATAATTAAAAGGGAGTTCGATCATATAGCAAGCACATAATATAACAGATGAGGGTTCAGGATTGAGGGGCAAGAGTCCAATTTTTGTATTCCTATATATGTATTTTTATTAAATTTTACTATGAAACTTTAAAGTCAGTGCACAGTTTATAAAATCGGATTTATTTCTTTCTCTTTTGACCTCTTTAACTGCTTTACAATATAAAGTTCATAAACATTTTTTTCTTTCAGAAATTTGACATCTCTTTAAAAACACAGCATTTCATTCAACTAAAAAAATTTGTTGTGACTTTTGGTTTAGTTTTTGATTTCCTACACGTGTGATGTTTTTCTATCTGATCCTGATCAATTTATTTTTCTTTTGCAGATTAGATTTCCAAAGTTGACATAAAAATTAATGAACATCTTCTAAACCTTTTTTTTTTAGAATTAGGTATTCATTCTAGATAATGTGAATGGTATATACAATAATTTCACCTCTGCAACGGTATTACACTTGTAATATCTTATCCAAAGCAATTTTCAAAGAAAAATCACTAACCAAGATACAATGCACAAACATGTACATACGTTGATCACAAGTGGGTGTCATCCATCCCTCTTCGCATCCATGTTCACATTTTCCACTTATATGATTACAGAAAGAACCACCAAAACACTGACCTGTGCACCTTGCTTTACACTCCATACCATAATATCCAACCATGCAAGCTAATTTTAAATATTATGAAATAATTAAAAGTTTTTCTTGACATTTTAAAATAAAATTATTTTTTCTTCAATTGAACTAAGAATAACAACCTCAATCTGTGTCAAATAAGATTAATCTTGATAGAAATTATATTATATTTGATTTGTTTTAATTGCCTCACATTTACAATTATTTAAATCTTCAAATATCGGTTTACAATAGAAAATAAATTTTTAAATGATAAAAAAATTGATATGTCTCATGATTCTGGAGCAGGAGATTTTGATTTTTACTTTGTTACAGAAATCTCCAATCCAGCCAGCTGTACAACCAAGACAGGTTCCATTTGTTATATGACATCTTCCTTCCTGGCAGTGAAGAGGGCATGCAAGATCACAGTTTTGACCATAAAATCCATCCTTTTCACAGCCTTGTAAAACAAAACAAAAGATATTTATTAAATGTATTTACATTGCATAAAATCAATATTACTTGTAATAAAGAACTTTTATTAATGATAGTAAATATTACCCATCACATTAACTTCACATAACTCTGTTATGATGGTATTCTCGTAAACCGACAGGATATGATGTCTCATTTCTTTCATTGTAAAATGTGACATAACGTCCATGCATGGTGCAGATATTGATATTATCTAGAGGAGGTAATTCTGGTCCGTTGTGGTAACACAAATAACTGTTATTGATTTCTGATGTGTTCGAAACATATAGAGAAAAACCCGCCAATCTTCCTCTTTGACGATTATCTGAAAGTTTAAATAGCAACTTAATGTGTTTTACATGTACAACATTAAAAAATATTATAATTATATGATGCTCATTATGCATTGTGTATACCATTTTATGTTTCCCTAACAGAGTTGAGGAACATTATACATTTATTGACTAAGTTCGAAGGCAACATACGTTTTGTTGGTCCCAAGAACCAAACTCAGGCCGTGAGGCCGAAGGCAGACAGTTTGGTTTGAGGGTCCGACAGAATGCGTTTTGCCCGAAAAATCAGTCAATAAATGTTTTGTTATACCTTTCATTTGATTTAATTTTTTTTTTACACACATGTATATTGTACTGCCTTCCATGATATAACATCAGGTCTGTCACAGACGAACACCACGGAAGAAAATGAAATTAAGCCCCATGCATTCTGTGACGTCAGCGGTCCTACATCTCACCGACCAGTCCAACATCTCACTCAGCGGTCCAACATTGATTTCTCTGGATCTATGTCCGCTCAGTTAAACATTGGAAATATTAGACTGTTTTCGTACATATTTATAGGAACAAAGGTATAACAATTTGATGTAACTCCTTCTCATTTCTTCTCTGGTACTCTTTTGTCCGCGCGTGTTCTAAAAAAATGCTTATTCAATGGACTTGAAACCTTTTAGGGCTAATAGGTATGCTAATATGTAGATGTGAGGAACGAAGGTCATTTTGCGCGCAGGTGCAACACGTAAAATGTCCAATATACGCCATTATATTATATAATTATGTATTAGTTGGTGACTTATTGTTCATCTTTAAGATGTTAGACAACGTCAAAATTCAGTCAAGTCATACGTTATGTGAAAATCCTGGGATCATTCTGTCTTAAACGCGTATATTATTGAAGAAGGCTGGGTGGAAATGAATTAAGTTACTGGTTTCCCAGTGGCAAAAGAAATTTAAGAAAAATAGAACTGCCATGGACGTTGATTGAAGGTGTGGCCGCCTTTTAGAAGCTCTGTATTACATTTAAGAGTTAACCCCACTAGACAAATTAATAGCATTAATGGATGTTGTCAACTGACGTACTGTTCTTGACATTGCTGCTGAAATTGGAACATCATATGGAAAGATGGGGAGCATTTTGAAATACGAGTGAAAAATGAAGAGAAGTTGGTGCGAGAGGATACCCGGGCTTTTCTTTGGAAAAAAGGAGAATAGGACAGCATTTTGTAGAATTACGTCTTCGAATTGGACATTAGGGTGAGATGCTTCTATAACGTGATTTGACATATCAAACTTGGCGTAACGTCGAGGTATCCTCCAAGTTTCACAATTTTAGAAAACTCTTGTGACCTTATTTGTAATTGGAAAGTGGTGAATTTTTCTAATGTTGTTGCATTATGACTCTTTATTATAAATATGCCTGTTGTTTGCTTTCATCAAATCACGATAAAATGTTTGAACGGAATTCCACGAACTTTTTGATCAATCCTCGTATTTTATATCATTGCCTTTATTTTTTCTATACTGAGCTTTTATTGATCTTTTTCAAAAAGACGGAGAAAAAATTCTCTAATAGTTTACGTTTGATATGACATTTATTTTCCTTTGAATATTAATAAAACAAAGCTTTTAAGAGCTCCATTTACTCGATTTTTCCAACCTCGTATTTCAAAACTAGAATAAGCCTTTTGGCTTTCGTACAAAAACTGATGTTCTTTACTTTTTAAGTTATATAATCGCTACATACGGAATTGCTGTCCATAGTCTTTAAATTGTATCCTGATACTGTAGATGCTCTTTATGTCACC
>NW_026940674.1:0-12389 GCF_032062105.1 Saccostrea cuccullata | reverse complement strand
TTTTCCTTGTTTCTTTTCAGTGTTACGAGCCTTGAAAGCGGGAAACAACCCATCTGGAAGGTGATGTAAAAAATGGCACATCTAGGACTAATAAATTAATTTATAGCTCATTATTTCTCTTTTATTAATGTGAAGGTTACAATTCATTGCTTGGAAAACCGCGAAAATTCAGTATACTAAAGGGAAGATTATGATTGAAGCGGTGCAGATCAAACCAATGTTTTATGTAGGAGATGAATCCCTTTTCCAATCTTATCACAAATTTGAAGGAGTAAACTTTCATTAGTACAATGATACTTTAGGAAGGATAATGTTTTCTACGAATAAAAGACACCTTCGTTTAACGGGACCGACTGGTATTTCCATTAATCCATTTAACAGTATTTCGCGCATCATTGTTAATTGAAGCGTATTTACTGTTAAAAAGGAATGTTTTCACTTAATAGATTCAATGAAATTGGTTGAAAAATTTTTACATAACTGATTTTAAACCGAGTTAATAATTTTCAACTGACATTTAGATTGACGTCGTATTAGTGTGTTTTTGACGTTATGATAACGTGAAACTCTTAAAGAAGGGTAATAAAAATGTCATTGAAGAAAAAGAAATTAATATATGCTCCTGAAATTTTAAACATATAAAGAAGATGGGCGCATTTGGCGAGGGATCTGCAGGAATCATTCGTAGGAAACATTTATGGTTTAAATGTCTATAATTTGGTTGGCTGAACATAGCTGGGCACATTGTACAAACACGTTCATAGGTTGTTTTTTTAGCTCTACTGGTCAGAGACCAGAAGAGCTTATGCGATAGTAATGCGTCCGGCGTCCGTCCGTCTGTCTGTCTGTCTGTCTGTCTGTCCGTCTGTCTGTAAACAATTTTTCAAAACGCTACTCCTCCTACAATTTTAGTCTGATTTCAATATAACTTGGCACACAAGTAGACTACACTAAGATACATAGAATAGTGCATGGGTTTTTAATTTTGATGAACGGTGTTGCCATGGTTACTAAAAATAGAATTTTTTGTGAAATTCCTTTAAAACGCTACTCCTTCCACAGTTTTGGTCTGATTTCAATATAACTTGGCACACAAGTAGACTACACTAAGATACATAGAATAGTGCATCTGTTTTTGATTTCGATGAACGGTGTTGCCATGGTTACTAAAAATAGAATTTTCTGTGAAATTCCTTTAAAATGCTACTTCTTCCACAGTTTTGGTCTGATTTCAATATAACTTGGCACACAAGTAGACTACACTAAGATACATAAAATAGTGCATCGGTTTTTGATTTCGATGAACGGTGTTGCCATGGTTACTAAAAATAGAATTTTCTGTGAAATTCCTTTAAAACGCTACTCCTTCTACAGTTTTGGTCTGATTTCAATATAACTTGGCACACAAGTAGGCTACACTAAGATACATAGAATAGTGCATCGGTTTTTAATTTCGATGAACGGTGTTGCCATGGTTACTATAAATAGAATTTTCTGTGAAATTCCTTAAAAACGCTACTCCTTCTACAGTTCTAGTTTGATTTCAATATAACTTGGCACACAAGTAGACTACACTAAGATACATAGAATAGTGCATCGGTTTTTAATTTCGATGAAGGATGTTGCCATGGTTACTAAAAATAGAATTTTCTGTGAAATTCCTTAAAAACGCTACTTCTTCTACAGTTTTGGTCTGATTTCAATATAACTTGGCACGCAAGTAGACTATACTAAGATACATAGAATAGTGCATCGGTTTCTAATTTCGATGAAGGATGTTGCCATGGTTACTAAAAATAGAATTTTCTGTGAAATTCTTTAAAAACGCTATTCCTTCTACAGTTTTGGTCTGATTTCAGTATAACTTGGCACACAAGTAGACTACCCTAAGATACATAGAATAGTGCATCGGTTTCTAATTTCGATGAACGGTGTTGCCATGGTTACTAAAAATAGAATTTTCTGTGAAATTCCTTTAAAACGCTACTCCTTCTACAGTTCTAGTTTGATTTCAAAATAAGTTGGCACACAAGTAGACTACACAAAGATACATAAAATAGTGCAATGGTTTTTGATAAGTACATACCAGTAGAGCTACAGTCTCGACAGAGACTTCTGGTTTTTTTTGCATTTAATGTGAAAGACATTGTGAAATTGTAACAATTATGTCCGTTTTTCCTAGGGGGTACTTTAACATAGTAATGTTTCACAAAAAATAAACACCTAAAATATTAAATGCATAGATACATGATACGTGTACATGTACATTATAGAATAGAAGATAAGAAGTTATTTCGCTCGAGAACCAAACTGAACTAAAATTTATCTGATACAAAATTTTAATACATGAGTACATAAAACAAAACTGACAAAATAAATGGTTGTTTGCATGTATGAGAAAAAAAAATTAACGCCCCATGCCAGGCTCGAACCAAAAAACCTTTCACTACGAGTGCACTGACCAGGTTGTCAAACTTATTGAGCTATCACCGCTACACACTTACAAATGATTTTAAAAGGACAAAGAAGCACCACATTCACACTTTTGGATTTTTTTGGGAAAAGTTCATTTTTCGTGGTCTCTGGGTCTTCTCTCCATATTTTAAAAAAGTGTATTCGTTTCTTTGAATTAAAATACACACAAATTACGTTTCAAAATCATGTAGAGAAGACCCAGAGATAGGAAATTTTTAGAAAAACATGTTTAAAAATGTACCATTTTGTACCAAATGTCTGATCTGGCCAATTTTCAAGTTATTTTTTAGCAAATCAAAGCTCAATTTCGGGAAAATATTCTCCGTTCCTGTTGCACAGGAACCCGATAAACAAAAAAAAAAAAGTTAAAATTTCATGTGACAAGTCGATAAAATTTTCACTTTTCATTTACGCCCAGATTCCTGCCGAATGCCAATCAAAAGCGCCCTCGTTCTTTCAGGATATCTCCGTCATTTTTGTTAATTTTTTATATACATCCTTTGTATCCGTCATATTTTGTAGTAGTCTATGAAAACTGGAAAATTCGTTCATTTTTAGCATTTTGAGAAGCTCCCTCTAGATCTGGAAACAAGGCGATATAATTCTGTGTTTCTTACATATAATGCACAATATAGTATAACTAATCTAGTTTGAGCGAAACGTCTATCTTAGTATTTTTGTTAAATTTGCTTTAAACTGCGAAAAAATGGCACTTTCCTCATATGTAATCCTATAGGAAATGTACCTGTATTATGAGACGACCCTTAGAAATACCTTTACGGTAGATTTTACTAAGAGTCGGTATGAACACTGAAATTTTAATGTCTGTAAGTTAAGTTATATATGGTTTTGAAAAAAAGTTTCCCCATTGTAATTTTCGCACAATAAATCCCCAGTCGGCTCCCTTAAATGTCACACGCGTGGCGCAGGGGTTAGAGTGTCTGCATTAGAGTCGGGAAGTAAGGAGTCAATCATTACGTCGCGAGTTAAAATCCAACTGTAGGACGTAGAGGCGCGTCCTTCGGACGAGACCGTATAAACCGAGGTCCCGTGTCGCAGTAGGTGCTGGTACGAAAAAGATCCCCACTGCTCAATGTTCCTGAGTGCCGAGAATTGTAGCTCTCCACCGGCAAATGGTGGCGTCTCCATACGAGTGAAACCTTCTCGAGAATTACGTTAAACAACATATAATCAATCTTCGGTGAAAATAAATTTCCAATATAAGGCAGGATTTATTATATTATGTTACCTGAGTCACTCAGAGGACCATTGCTCTCTGTTTTCGTCCGCGCATCATCGTGCGTCGTGTTAGCATTTTAAAACAAAAATTACAAATTTGATGGTCCCTGCCCTCCCCCTTTGGGCCTGAGGTGTGGGGCCAAAAACAACACTTAAACAATTCAATCTTTAAACATTCTCCACTTTACTTCTGGACATCAAGCAGTCAAACTGTTGGCATGATTGTAAGCATCGAGTTCTCTATCAAAATTGTGAAATTCATGGCCCAAGGGTCAGGAGTTCTAGTGCAAGTGAGGGGTTATATGGATTATATACTGAAAATGCATTTTTCCTTGAGAATCTTCTTCTTTGATCTGGGGAATTAAACTTGCTACTAAAATATTTATAATTGTGAAGGATGCCTCTTCTAGAATTGTGAATTTCATGGTCCCTGGGTCAGGAGTTCTGGTGTTAGGACGGGCCTCTATGGATAATATAGTGAAAATACATGAATTCTTTTCAAATCTTTAATGCTTTTTGGTATTAAACTAACTACATACATAGGTATGATGAGGAAAAGTACTTCTTCTAAAACTAAGTTTCATGGCCCCAGGGTCAGGGTTTCTGGTGTAAGGACGGAGCTCTATTAAATATATAGTAAAAATGCAGTAATTCTTAGAAAATCTTCTCCTCTGCTCCTGCGTAGTTAGCAGAAAAACTACCTATATAGCTATGATTGGCAACAGTCCTTCCAGATTTGTCAATTGCAAGGCCCCTGGGTGAGGGGTACCGTAGGGGGGAGTGGCTCTAATTTCATACTGAAAAATGAATTACGATAATGCTTTAACATCTGCTCCTTGGTATTAATTAAGCATTTCTGTAATAAGCAAGGGTGCCTTTTCCAAAATGGTAAATGCGTGTACCCAGGATCAGGGTTTCCTGTGTGTTGGGGCACTACTGATTATTGCTTTATATTACTGATTAGTTGAAATACATTTTTTGTTCCCCTATTCTGCCTATTGGTATTAAGTAAATGAACAAAGCATGCTATGTGTAAAGCTATGATGAGCACTGGTGCCTGTTTCAAAATTGTGAATGTCATGGCCTATGGTTTAAAACATGAACCAACTTCAATGGTTGGAAAGTTGTTACATGATGATCGGGTGACCTATAAGGCCCATGGGCCTCTTGTATAACAACTGCTTT
This sequence comes from Saccostrea cuccullata, assembly GCF_032062105.1. Lineage (NCBI taxonomy): Eukaryota > Metazoa > Mollusca > Bivalvia > Ostreida > Ostreidae > Saccostrea > Saccostrea cuccullata. The sequence continues at coordinate 7,490 of NW_026940674.1, read as the reverse complement.
CTCCATTATCATAGAATATACATGCTTCGTAGCATGATTCTTTGGAATGAATAAGTATTGATTTTATGAAAATATACAAAACTTTTAAACTTACGCAGCAATGTGGAGCATTTCATGACCAAAATTGTGAAAACACCTGTGGATTATCAAATTCCTTGGAATTAGAACAAAGAGAATTTGAAATATTCCATCGCGTTTAATAAATAAGAAGAGTAAACTGATTGTTAACGATCACAAATTACATATTATGCTTTATACAACATGAAACTGATATGTTACGTGTAGTATTTTTTCTTTTTCATTCAAATTATACTTAGAAATTTCGCTAACCCCAATTAGTTCTTGGATTTAATTTGTATCGATGTACATTTTCTTTTCTTTTTTTTTTTGTTGTTAAACTACCAATTAACTAGATCAACCGGTTTCTGGCTCGTTTGATTCTTTTACTTCCCTCTCGGGAATTTTTCACTCATATGGAGACGCCACAACTTGCCCGCGGAGAGCTGCAAGTTTTGTCCTATTCTCGGCACTTACGGCCATTGAGCAGTGGGGGATCTTTTTTCATGCCAGCACCTACTGCGACACAGGACTTTCGTTTCTACGGTCTCACCCGAAGGACATGTATCCACGTCGCACAGTGGGATACGAACCTGCGACGTAAGGGAAGATATCTATATTGTGTGATTTGATATTGGCTTTATCCAACGAGCTGAAATGGTGTATATATTCGCAAGGCTTGCCGAGCGAATATACACCATTTCAACGAGTTGGATAAAGCCAATATCAAATCACACAATTACAGATGTTCTATTTATCTCATACAACTTTCGTTTTAACAAAACTTTGAGACTTCCCCTGCAAAACTACATGAATGATTGCCAATTCAAATTGATGACGTATAACTTGATGACGTAGAACCGATGATGTTGACATTGCTTCGAAAGAAATTAGATCGTGTTAAAAAGTTAAAATTTTTGCTATCAGCCTATCTGCGTCTTTGACAACATTAAGAGACAATTGCTGGATCTTTACATCAAACGAACTTCTGACTGAAAGTTGTAAGGACCATGGGATCGTGAAAATTAACTCTTTGTACGGTGGCAGTACAAAACGTGCTAAGCAAGACTTTGTAGATTCATTGTTGATCCATGGTAAGTTACACCTACATTACATGTACTAGGTAGGCATACGTTGTATAATATAAGAAAGCATTATTGAAGATGTTACAGGAATTCTAACTGCTAGTCTTTACCTTTTCCGAAAACGATTTATGGGGGGGGGGGGGGTTGTAAAATCTGTCTTCAAGTAGCCAATACAGATTCTTGATAAAATAAGACACTTCTTTGACATATACGAGTCTCTTTCTTGCTTTTAACGATATTACTGCCCTTTATCATTCATTTTATAGGGGCAATGATTTTCACAAATAAAAGTTTCAATACAATAAAATCTTGAAGCGAGGGATCGTGTCAAAACCGGAAGTGCTATTGATAAAGCATCTACCCGTTGATAAAGCATAAGTTTATCCAACGGCCTGTATCACCCACACGTATCAGATAAATTTACTTAGCGACTATAGAGCAGACGCTCTAATCACTGCGCAACGCAGGCTAACAACCACAAATACATCGGCTGCTCAGCCGCAAATAAATTGTGTTTACCAGTCGCTCTCCTCAGAAGCCATGTTTTGAGAAACCCGGAATATATGTCCAATCAAAAAGTAAATTTAGTGGGGCAAAACGACATAATATAATAAATTGTCTGTGAAAGTTTCATTAAGTGTCATTTATTGGTATATTACTAGTTAGGGATATAGGTGCTCCAAAGCGTAGTATGCAAATTATCCCATGTTTCCCAATATTGTTGATGCCCTGGCATTAGTCTCCTAACTAGACAGTGATTCCATAAATATCAATGGTGTTAAAATTGATTAAATAATAATTAATTGTAGTTTTACGTCCCATTCGAGATTTTTTCACTCCCATTCCGGTGAAGGGCTTCAAATTTTGACCATTAGGCACTCAGGGCCTTTGAGTAGTTAGGGATTTTATCGTGCCAACGCCTACCATGACACAGGATCTCGGTGTTTGAGGTCTCATCCGAAAGATCCACAACTTTCACTTCAAGTGCTGAGATTCCAAGTAAAAAAAACACGTTATTTAGTATCAATGTTCAATCAGGATAGCCGAGGGCAGCCTTAAAATTGTTTTGATTGTCCTTACCCAATCGACTCACTATAAAATGCCCGACTCGAAACTTTTTTGATCACAATCAAAGATACGATATATTTTTTAAAAAAATTATTCTTCTTATAAAAACCGATCAACTAATACGTTGAAATTGTCTAGAAAACTTAAGAGATTTTCCAATCTATCTAACCACCCAGTAATTTAAGATAAGTCGGGAGAGGGCATTCAACCGTTTTTTTTTCTTTTAATTAAAATGGTCCTGTTTCTTTTTTGTTTAATTTTGAGGATGGCATAACAGCAGCAACTCTTGGATTATCATCATCCCTCCAAATTCACATTTAAAAATAAAGTATAGACATGTACTATAGACATAGTGCTTTATTGTCTAAAATAAATTTCTTTTTTAAAATCTAGAAACTTGAAAGCAGACTTTGTGAAAATGCAATGTTCTTTAATATTGCTGGAATTAGTCCTTTTTGACAGCATACAGCAAAGAATTAAAATATGTGCACAGTCCTCGATCCAAAAATTAAAGCATGTTTAATGATATTCAGCTCAAGGGGATGGGTCACCAATTCGGAACATTCAAAGCTGTTTTTAAAAAAGTGAAAGTTAGATCAACAAAACGTATGTGAGTCACTGCTCACCAATAATGTTATATTTGGTTCGAACAGAAGCACGAATAAACAGTTGAAATCAAGTTTGAACAAAAATGAATCCCAATATATGACATGCCTCATCGTCTCGAGCCACGGTCCGGAGTCCGCATATAGCTCTTTCCTACTATTGGAGAGGATCGTACATTTTAGCCGTGGTTTGCGACGATGAATGGGGAGAGGATCGTACACTTTGGCCGTGGTTTGCGACGATGGATATGCCTTAGCAAGAATTTTTAAATTTCAAGCATCTGCAAGGAGAAGTTGCTGAAAAACTGTGACGAAAATTTTGTTACGCAAGGGTAACACAGTATACCCCCTCGCCTTCGGAGCGGGGGAATAAATATATTTCAAAGGAAGATTACGTGGAGAATATGATGTCATCAAAATATGGAAAGCTTATAGGACTGGTACAGTGTGATAAGAGACAGTTTCATTCCTACTTACAATTAATTCTTTATCTTACAGAGTAACCATCAAAGGCAATACAGAACTTACTGGGATCAATTCCAAAGAGAAAAATAAAAAAAATTGAAGCCCTAGAAATAGATAGAAGATAGATTTGAATCCATGTCTAAAAAAATTAATACTTACAGAGCTGCTTCCTGAACAAAAATTAGAATAATTGAGTTGTCAATAAATATCTCACAGACAATTGAAAGTTTTGACCCATACTGTAAAGTCTAAATCTGTTTCATGATCCTGAGTCTGTACTGTATCTGTCCTTTCAAATTTCTACGTATGATCTCTATTAAATGAAAGAGACGTTGATGATCGGCGATGGACCCAGAGAGATACGCACATATGTTAACAAGTTTATTCAATGACTCGCACACAAAACAAAAGATTATCTGATTGGCTAATAATGATAATACATCAACTGGTTTTACTAATTTTACCAATTTATAAACGAAAGTCAGTAAATGGTACAACTTAAAACAGGAAATCAATGTAACATCCTCCCCATTATCGTCGAAATGTGGCTGATACAATGCCGACTCGGCGTTAAACAATGAAAATCAATCAATCCTCCCCATTAAACCAAAAAAAACAAAACAAAACAAAACAAAAAAAAAACCCAGTCTGTTGAGACTGTAGCTCTACTGGTCTGTACATGTAACAAAGGAAAAGTAGCACTTGGATTTGAAACAGGCAGCAAAAAATAGAATTGTGTATCTTAGAGTAGTCTATTTGTGTTCCGAATTATATTAAAATCAGACCAAAATTGTAGGAGGGTAGGGTTTGAAAGGAAGTTCACATCAATTTCTATTTTTAGTAGCCATGGCAACACCGTTTATCGAAGTAAAAAACAGATGCATTAAATTATGTATCTTAGTGTAGTCTACTAATGCGCTAAGTTATATTGAAATCGGACCAAAACTGTAGAAGGAGTAGCGTTTTAAAAGAATTTCACAGAAATTCCTATTTTTAGGAACAATGGCAACGTCGTTCATCAAAATCAAAAACCAATGCATTAAGTTTTGTATCTTAGTGTGGCCTTCTTGTATGCCAAGTTATAATGAAATCAAGCCAAAACTGTAGGAGAAGTAGCGTTTTAAAGAATTTCACAAAAAAAATTCTATTGTTAGTAGCAATGGCAACACGGTTCATGGAAATCAAAATCCGTTGCACTAATTTATGTATCTAAGTGTAGTCTACGTGTGTGCCAAGTTTTATTGAAATAAGACCAAAACTGTAGATGAGTAGTGTTTTAAAGAAATTTCAAAGAAAATTCTATTTTTAGTAACCGTGGCAACATTGTTCAGGGGTAGGGTTTGAAAGGAATCTCACAACAATTTCTATTTTTAGTAACCATGGCAACACCGTTTACCGAAATAAAAAAGGATGCATTAAATTATGTATCTTAGTGTAGTCTACTTATGTGCCAAGTTATATTGAAATCGGACCAAAACTGTAGGAGGAGTAGCGTTTTAAAAGAATTTCACAGAAATTCCTATTTTTAGTAACAATGGCAACGTCATTCATCGAAATCGATCAAAAATCGATGCACTAATCGATCTATGTGTCTTAGTGTAGTTTTGTGTGCCAAATTATATTGAAAAAATCAGCAACATCGTCCATCGAAATGAAAAAGTAACCGATGCACTAATCCATGTATCTTAGTGTGATCTTCTTGTATGCCAAGTTATACTGAAATCAAGCCAAAACTGTAGGAGAAGTATCGTTTTAAAGAATTCCACATAAAAATTCTATTGTTAGTAACAATGACAACACCGTTCATGGAAATCAAAATCCGATGCACTAATTTATGTATCTAAGTTATATTGAAATCAGACCAAAACTGTAGGAAGAGTAGTGTTTTAAAGGAATTTCAAAGAAAATTCTATTTTTAGTACCCACGGCAACATTGTCCATTGAAATCAAAAATTGATGCACTAAATTATGTATCTTAGGATAGTCTACTTGTGTATCAAATTATATTGAAATCCGACCAAAACTGTAGGAGGAGTAGTGTTTTAAAGGAATTTCACAGAAATTTCTATTTTTAGTAACAATGGCAACGTCATTCATCGAAATCGATCAAAAATCGATGCACTAATCGATCTATGTGTCTTAGTGTAGTTTTGTGTGCCAAATTATATTGAAAAAATCGGACCAAAACATCAGGAGAAGTAGCGTTTAAGAGAATTTCACAGAAATTTCTATTTTTGTAACAATTGCAACACTGTTCATCGAAATCACAGGTACTTGGGTCGTGGTTTATAAATATGTATAATGTACCTTATTGATGTGTAAAAAAAAAAAAAAGTAAAGGTATGCAGGCTCCGTAATGGCGTGTGCTGAACTCGCTTGTTTACATGGCTTGTTCTTTAAAAAAAAAAGACGCTGCACCTACCGATATTTCTGCACCGGACGCCTTAGAACATTGATTACTTATTGTAAAAATTCTCACATCTTGCAATTAATTCCTGAAACGTGATTTTTAAACACTTTTTCAAACTTTTCGGTAACGTGCCCGGAACTAAGTGCAAATACTAAAACCCGAATCAAAACGACGAATTCCGGCCATTCAGACACTAGTTTACCTCCACAAACGTCTGTACGCTTTCTATAATAAAATATTTTTTCCGCGAGATGGCGTGAAATCCAAAATGGCGACGCCCATGAAAAGAAACGAGTACTTCATAGTACCTGATTAAACAGTGTGTGTTGCTTGCAGTAAAGAGTCAAAACAGAGATACTTTGTGAGAACGAAACAGGGATGTGCGGGACCGAGTTTAAAGTTGGTTAATAAGTTTTATGGTGCTTGTTTTGACCGCGTGGAAAATGATGGCGCCTTTCTTTGCATTGGTTGCAAAAGGCTGACGGAGAGAATTTTAGAGATGATGTCCAAATCGGAGGAATTAACCACTTCCTTAACCAATACATCTCAGCAGATCTTAATGCACCATGCAAAGTTTTCCCACATGGCATTCATCTAGCAGACATTGATCATAAGAAGAGGATTCTTCGAAACCTTGTTGGTGAGCTGGTTGACAGCCATATAATGAACATACTATCCCAAACCCTTAATAGAGAACAGCATTGTGAAGATGAAAATAATGACAGAATTTGTAACTATGAGACCAATTTTTTGAAATTCTGGCTTTTACGTAAAATAAGCGACCAATTTTTTGAAATTCTGGCTTTTACGTAAAATAAGCATAGTGGCCACAAGAAGTGGAGATGGGATGCGCATATTACGTCATTGGAAATATGCTGCAGACCTGCCAACCCTTCCGCTTTCGGCGTAATTCTTCCGCTTTTTACCACAAAATTATTATGCAACTTAAATTAATTTTACGCTTCTGATAATTTTGGTTTAAAATCCTTTATGAAGGACTAAATTTAGAGTTTAAGTACGACCTGCTGAAATAAAATAAAGTTCTAATAAAAGTAATTAATAGAGGATAGGTTCGATAACGTACGTAATATACGTAGTAGTTACATGTACACTGTTATGACGAAGATTCGAAAGAAGACGAGAAGGCACAGAATACATTAACTATTAAATGATATTGCAATCAATACAGCCATTCTTATGTTCAATTAAGTTTACTTTCACATTGCTTTGAACAAGATAGAGATATGTGAGTGTTTAAAAGATAAAGTACAATGTTATAACATACGATTTGTGTAAACATGCCCTCAATTAAGTGATCTGATACAAATTGATAAAATGCTTCTTTCAGGGTGTACGGTTGAATTGAGTTTAATATATACGACACTGGTAATTACAACACTTTTTTGTCATGCAACAAATGATTTCAAAAAAAAAAAGGTTATGCCAGCTTTGTTTAGTAATGTACAATTTCGGTTCTTTTGAAAGAAAATAAAGTATTACAGTAAAAAGTAAATAGGAAAACATTATTACGCTCTTACCAGTGAAATTCCACCAAAATGTACTGAAATTACACCATCGCAATGAAAAGGGTAGGCAGATCTGATGCTATGCTGCTCTATCATACTGCGCATAAGACAAAGTAAAGACTGGAAGCCTTCCTGCTAATTGCCTGCACCATTGCTCTCTTCACTCCAAGACAACAACATCAAGTTATATGGAATAGATTTGTCAATTTAAGTGGTGAAAGGGGGAAAAATTTAGATGGGGATTATGTAATGGAACTTTTAAATAAATATGCCA
>NW_026940673.1:0-12292 GCF_032062105.1 Saccostrea cuccullata | reverse complement strand
CAATGTGTACTAAATTTACAGTAAGATCTACACTGCCTTCGATCACTTTATTTTATGTAATGAAAGTTGTTTTCCGAGATTCCTTGACATGTACATAACTATCGTTTCTTTTCCTCTTTGTTCAATTTGTTCCTGCTGGTCCTGATAACAATCTTGCTCTATCGGAAGCAACAATCCCAGTTGTTTGCACCTGCACTGATAATTTACTGGCCTACTGCACATAGCCATCGGCATTGTTTACGCAGATCAAGCTTGGGTTGTAACTGGAAGTTAAAAGTACAACCTAATTTACAAACCAAATCCGGAAATCAGGCGATAAGCATGACCCGCCATGTCATAAAAATAATCAGGTTACGGGTCAAAAAGTAACCCGACGAAAGTGGGTGAGTTGGCAACTATCTACAGAACTGTTGAAACTGTATGATTTTCAAGCAATTTATGGAATAAACGCAAAAATTGGCATGTATATTCCTACGCCGGATACATGAAGGTCTTGGTTCGAGTACATATTATTTGGCGCATGAAGAAAGCGGTGAGCAGTCAGAGATTTCCTCATAGCTAGATGTGCATCGAGCTAAAGCTCGACGCCATAAAAATTAATTAAAATTTCTATTTTTAGTAACCACAACAACACCGATCATTGAAATCAAAATTCAATAAACAGAATTATGTATCTTATTGCAATCAACTTATGTGCCAAATTATACTGAAATCAGACCAAAATTGTTGGAGGAGTAGCTTTGGAAAATATTTCAGGGAAATTTTTATTTTTTGTAACCATGGCAACACCATTTGGCGAAATCAAAATCCGATATAAAGAATTATGTATTTTAGTGTAGTCAACTTGTGTGCCATGTTATACTCAAATCAGACCAAAACTGTAGGAGGAATAGCATTTTAAAACCAGATGATGATTGAGCTCTGCTCGACATCATAAAAATTGTTTATGAACAGAAGGACAGACGACGGACAACTTACTGTCACATAAGCTCTTCTGGTCTTGGACCAGTAGAGCTAAAAATAAACAGTACAGTCTGCTTACAATAAATGGTTTTTCCTTTAATTCATCTTCTATTGCTTCCAGGGCTTCCTTGAATCCTTTAGGAATTCTTTTTGAGAGCTTGAACTTGTCTCTGTGGTCACTATACAAGTAGACATTTTCTTCTGGAATCCAAGCACTAAAAGAAAATAGCTATACATTAAACTAAGGCCAGATGAAATATCTAACTTCCTATTTTATGATGATTGTTTAATGTCAAAGTATATCATTATGAAAAGTGAATCCAATAACATAGGGTCTCTGGAGTTTCCTTTTGTGTTAATCAAAACATGGGACAAATTAATACACTTGGTATATTCTTTAAGTAAACATAATTTTTCAATATCTGATAAAATCGGTTGATTTCCATTTTTCAAGAATAAAATTTAAGGAAGGTTTAATATATATCTTGACTTGCAAAATTCTTCACAAATCAAACTTAAAAAAAAAGAAAACAAAAACAGGGAGGTTCAAAGGCTGGATGATAATTTGGGAAAAAATCAGGCCTAGTGCCCAACTTCGACATAGCCATAAAATTGATACTAAAATCAGAGTTTGAGCCATCAAGCATGCACTTTATAAAATGTTGACTTTGAGTACATAACTTATACAAACAAAATTATGCTACATATTTGCTATTTGAAAAAGTTACGTTATCCAATTTTTTTCCCCCTTTATTTATAGGAATCGTAGTGTTTTTCCTTATACATGTAGTGTAGTATGAAACACTGGTTCATCTGTATATCACTATATGTGAAAATTTATAGGTATGGGGTAATTTACACTAATTTACACTGCAATCTGAGAGATTTTGCATAAATATACCCCCTAGTGTTCCAAATCCTTTATTATGTTTTTATTTAGTTATCTATAAAATAGCTTTGTGGAAATACCCCTCGTGTGTAATAAGTTTGAAACTAAACTGCCCAATTAACATGTGTTAACATCCACATTTAGCCAATAGTGCATCAATTCTTCCACATAACCTGATAAAAAGCATAGTTGGTACAGTGTTTAAGGCAATACTTTCACCATATGGAACTGAAGACACTCCAGAGATTTTAAGAAGCCAAATGACAATGTTATACTATGGCCATACTCACTAGTTTTCAGACCCGAAGAAAAAGACAAAGTGGTGCACTTTCTTGTTATTAGCAGGCTTCTTCACTTCAGGTTTTGGCTCTATGATCTATAAAGGTAAATATCATTATTTTAAAATATGATTATATTTTGTTAATGATACTTCAATTATTATAAATTTTAAGAGGATTTTTATAAAGTTAAACTGAACTTAACTCCACAATGATTTTAACAGTGCTAAGCAAATTTTAAAATTATATGATCATTTATAATTCTATAAAATAATTTCATTTAATGCATACTGACTACTCAAAATATTACAAAATAAAACCAATATACATATATAATTACTACAAAGGTGCAATTTTGGTATAATTTTATTTATCTTAAGACCATGAGTAGTTTTAAAGCAGTTGACTTTTTCTATTGCAGGGTATCAATGGAAATGATAAATGGTTATAACAACAGAGATATTTACATTGAGGAGCATTATCAAAATAGAATAGTCTTTTTTTTTCTTGCATCCTTAGTTTTTATGTACTTTCTTGAATATTCAGAAGATAATCTTAGTTTGATTTTCATCATAATTTGTTTTTGCAACTATACAAGAAGAATAAAGGGTTTTAATTTTTTTTTGTTTTTGGTGCAAGCATCTAATGTGTTGAAATAAAAGAATGGAGGTGAACACAGTGAGCACATTTCCTTATCTAGGATAGAATTTTTATCAAATTCAAAAGTTTGAGGAAAAGATGCATTAAAAAAAAAAAGAAAACAGTGTTGATAGAATCATTTTTAAACATTTGATTCCCCTTACTTCATTGAATTACTTATTAACAAATAATTCACTTTTCAATTGTTTTTAATGTATTAAGATTAAGATGACATTTATCTAGAACATTTTAATGTTAAGAAATGTAAACTGTTTCTTAGCAGGGAATTTTTGTCACCTTGTATGCCCATATTTCAGTGGGATAAAGAGCTTTGGAGCTGAAGTTTTGATAAATGTTTATAATACAACCTAGTCCAAAAAATCTTATGTTTTCCAGACTCTTTTATGATTTTGATTTTAATTTAAACAATATTTTATTATGAATAAACATAATTGGATTGGACAGCAGGCACTGCCTATATAAGTCCTTTCCACAATACAAGATCAAGTCATACATGTAGAAGTAAATATTATTAATATAACATTGAAAAATATATATATATACATGCATATATTATGATTTTGATAATTTAACTGTCAGGAAAACATCAGAACCGTAAAACTGGAAATTTCACAGCTTCCAATTGCAATTGATTTTTGACACTTGTTAACCGAATTAAATGTCAAACTCACTATTTATTAATAGTACAAAAAACATCACTCAACATACTGAGAGAGCACTTGCAAGATTTTAAAATGCACGGATTCTTTATTTTAAAACCTATCCATAAAAATGATGTTGATAAGTATTTAAAGTATTGTAATGTTGATAAGTTGTGAGTTTGACATTTAATTTGGTTCTCAAGTATCGAAAATCAACCCCAGAATTTGTAATGGTGCAGGTTTTGACATTTTCCTGGCACAAAAAATAATAAAATCGTGAAAAAGCCTGGAAAACGTCATACTTTTTGGACTAAATCCAACCATAAATAAAATTGACCAGAACTACTTTTACTCAATTCTCCTCAACAACAATACAAATTAAATTATGACTTTAAGATCTTACATTATCTGAATCATAACTTTTTAAAGTCCTTATTAAATGTGTGCTTTATAAAATCTTATCAAGATTTCGTGTCAACTCTTCCCAAGGCAAAGTTATATTTGTTTTGAATTACCTCCCTTACAACGCTGATACACTAAAAATATTCTTACTTTCTCAAAACAGACGTTTCTCTGTTGATTTACTGTTGTCAAATGGAAGATCAGTAGTGGTTCAACTTAATTTTCATGCAATTATTATCAAAAATTGGACTAAAAATATGCTGTGCCTATCAAATGGGCAGGTAACTCTGAATAAGTCAAAACGATAAACCAGAGAAGGGTCGGTGCTCGTGCTTACCTTTCCCGGCCATGCCGGAAATCCCTTCATCTTTGCCCTGCAAATATAGAAATAAAATTATCATGTTAACATTTCTGAGAAGCAAAAACATCGGTGTGGCTAAAGAAAGTGTAATCGGCACTGCTTTCTTACCACACCAAATCGTCGATTTCAAAACCAGTCGCCATGATTATTGGAATTATGGGATAGTTCATTCTAAATGGATCCGGGCCACAATTAAAGGGTGAAGGTCAAATGGCTAAAATGTAGCACATGTAGGAAATTCATATGCCTCCCTTTCAATGATAAAAATAAAAATAGCTCACATGTTTTAGATACTTTTGGGGTATAGAATAAAAGTATAGTGTCTAAAGTTTACAATGATATGCAGCAAGGTGCATTTCAAGCAAAAATTATGCCTAGAAATATGAATTGAAAAGAGCATTCATTTGGTTTGTTTACACTTTTTTTGTCAAGCGAGAGCCATACTGAGGTCATGACGTCAGAAGTTTATTAATAACTAGGGAATTCCACATTCAACACCCCTATTTCTGGATGTGAATATTTATCTGACACATTGCTCTATCATGTGGTCAAAGATATTTTGGAAATGAAGATTTTTAAAAAAGTTACAAAGAAAATAAAACACATGTTTTTACTATACAAGTCTATATGTAAGCTAATTGTGGTCCGGGTCCTTATGATGGGGTGTTTGAGGGATTCCCCTGAATTTATTTTTAAAGATATGACAATGAAATTTTGACAGGAGGTGGGTTATGCATTTTGAAATAGTTTCATAAAAATTTTAAAAAAATATTTTAACATTTTAAAATTAATTTTTATAAAAATTAAAAATTTTTGAGTGATTGAAAAAAAAATTTAAATTATGCATCCCAGAATGCAATATTTCAGGGGAATAGACATGTCGGTGAAAGAGGTCACATTAGTGCATCCATTGACCACGAAGATAGTTCCTTTTTAAAAATAGAAAAACTGTTTTGTAATGTGTATTTGTATGTGTAATCTTAATAAGGGGTCCCTTTGAAGTCATAGATGAAAGACGAGGTGTTTATTGGAAATGACAGACGAGCTATCCATTGATTTTTCCCCTCAAAATAAGGCGTAATAAGAAGGTGGTGATTGGGCCAATATTTACAATAACATGTGCATGGATTTATTTTGCAGGAAAACACGTGGAAATGGGATTCAGGCTTTGCCCGACTCATAATTGTACATGCAGACAGAGGTTGTGTATTGGAGTTTATAATTTCAGGTGAGTGGAAATTATGTTGTGTAAAAATATGTACTTTTCACTAAAATAGAAATGGGGGTTGATGGGTTTGTCATTTCAAAGAAGATCGGGGGGGGGGGGGGGGATATAGTTTGTAGTTTTTGACAAAAACATTGATCAGTAAGTATGTATGTACTATGTATGTATGTATGTATGTATGTATGTATGTATGTTCATGTGTGCGTATGTGTACGATATGTTTTATGTATTTATGTGGAAGTTTTTGGGTTGTGGCCTGGTGTTAATTTTTACACGTTTCTCATACGACTTTGTATAGTAGGTATCTTTTCGAATAATTTGGTTGGCCCTGAGAAGGGCCGTTTTGTCTTTGTCTTGGCGACTCATGTCTGGTAGTAGGTGTGATCCTCTGGATTGCTTCCCTTGGACTGTAGGCTGGTGGGTTTGGGATCAAGTTGCCCTTTGTTGTAGGTGCACCCGGGTTTGGTCTTTCCTTTTCTAGCTGCATGTTGTTTCATTAGCGTAGCTTTTCTCTGCATTTCTCGCCTTTTAACTGCTTTTCTCTTTCTGTATTCTCTGCGATAGGCATATTCCTGGTCAATGCTTTTTAGGTACTGATGTGTGTGGCCGGACAGTGGCAATGTAATATCTGCTGCTTTCATTGATGTTGCTAGTCCCGGACTGTTGTTTTGTCTTAAAATCTCAGCTGAGAGGATTCCTTCAGCATTTCTTGAATAGTTGGTGTGCTTAGGTAAAACTTCGCTGACTGCTCTGTTAAGACCCTCACATTTCTGAGTTGACGTGTTGAGTTTCATTTCCTTAATGGCACTTTGGCTAAGTCGCATCTCAAGAATGACTTTTAACAAGTGCTTGTCATTTTCATTCAGGTGCAGGGATGTCAGTTTGTTCAGGGCGAGGAAATAAGACTGATTCCACCAGTTGTGTCTGTCTCCACCTTCACACACCACTGAATTCCTTCGACATTTTGAACAGTCTCCTGAGTAGCAGAGGATGGTACTTTCTACGACAAGAGGAAGTTTACTACAGATGATGTTGATGTCTCCAGTGTAGGTATCCATGAGTTTCTTATAGACTAAGCTGCACCGGGCCTTTACATCTTGTGCAAAAACTTTTCTCATGTGGTCTAACCTCATTCTTGTTTTGCAGGGAAACATCTCGGGGCTGAAGTGGGCACTGTGACACTGACGGAACTGGGCTCTGCTGACATGGGTTGGGTCGGCCAGTCGAGTGACTCTCCAGTCTGGATGAAAAATTCGCATGGCATCTTGGAATCCCTGGGCTGACCGGGCATCACCGTCTGTTGTGGCGTGCTTCACCTTGAACCCGTCTGCGGCCAGATCTTCGCCTATGGATTTAGCCATCTCGTATTCTGAAAGAGGTGAGAACATTTCAATATTAGCTGTGCAGTCTTCATGACCCCCCGGACAATGAACATCATAACCATTACCTCGAAGCCAGGTTCCAGTCCAGCAAAGTTTGTTCTGCATTGCCGCACCAATAATATACTGTTTGTCGGTGTTGGTCTCGCATGCAATGGCGTAAGCTTGTGATGCATTGTAGCCTGGCTTTTTGCTGCTACCGAAGGTTATGGAGTTGTAGCGTCCATCTATGGCAATGTCCAGTTCCTCTGGATGTTCTTGACCTTTGACCTGGTTGATGGCCTTAACCAGTTGTCTCTTCTCACCCATGTCTTTCTTATTCAGGGCTAGAGTGGCTGTGTTGACCTGATTGCTGGCCCTTTGCATGGAGCTGCGGTTAGGAGGTGGAATGTCCAAGGCAGCTACCATTTCCCGACTGCGTCGATTCCCCATGGAGGTGTTCTGCAGGGCTAATTGAAAGTTCCAGTTGATACTGGCAGGATTAGGGCCTGGTTTGTTAAAGGTAGGAATTTCAGTGTATAATTTATAGTAATTTGTCTGAAAATTACATACCGTACACAGTAGTCTCTTCTGCCATCCAAACCCCCATTTCCTCTGTCCTGAGTATTCCCACACTGGAAAATTACAGTGCTTGGACTGGTCAAAGTGGCTTTCGGCTGCATCATTAAACATTTCCAAGACCAATCTTATGTCTACAATGCGGTTTCCCTCAAACTCATCATACGTCTCTTCATTTTTTAGCTCCTGGCATGGCTCAGGTTGGGGACGAAGGATCGGTGTCCTTGAGATGTTTTCCTGGCCTTCAGCAAGGGGCTGTGCTGTCTCTGTCTCAGGGGATCCCTGGATGTTTGACGCTGAACTTGAAGCTCCTGCGGCATTTGACGTAGCCTGATGAGCCTTAATATAATGAATGTTCCCTTTTTTAAACCCAAAATTAAGATTTTTTCTTCTCTTACGGTCACCTTTCATTGTTTTCATGTGTAGTAAAGAGTGGATTTGAAAGTAAGATTGAATTATGACAATGTTTATTTGGACACTTTTTAGTGGTATTTACTGCAATATATTCCTTTGACAATCACCTGTCAAAACAGACTCCCATAGGGTATTAAGATTACCTATACAAAGACTCTTAGCCAATCAGCTGCACATGGCCCCTCTTCACAGTCAGGAAAAAGGATATGGGGGTGGGCTTAAAAATCTGTTTATTTTGAATGTTATGTACACTTTTATCAGTAATGTGATACATCATTTGATTTATGAATAAATGTACTTTAAATGTTTACCCCTATTGTCACTCTCAGATTTTCATGATAGATTTTATATTTCTTAATTTAAGAAAATTTTATGAAAATACAGGGTACAGATCATCAAATTACCTAGAAATCTAAAAATCTTGTATTTTACATATTTAAGAGTGTGTGTGTGTTTAAGAGGTATCAACAACTTACTTGTAATAATTAGTTCCTTTTATTGTCTTACAGTTTTTACATATTTCAATTTTAAAATTTCATACTTGCCATTTTTGGCCATTTTCTTTCCTGTATTGCCTTAGTATACACAATATGTAATTTTACATGTAAATATCAACCAATTTCAATCAAACTTGGTATATTAGTTAAGTAGTATCTAAGGATTTCAAATATGGCCTTAAAATTTTTTAATGAATTTTATGCCCCCATATAGGATCCGGGCCACAATTAAAGGGTGAAGGTCAAATGGCTAAAATGTAGCACATGTAGGAAATTCATATGCCTCCCTTTCAATGATAAAAATAAAAATAGCTCACATGTTTTAGATACTTTTGGGGTATAGAATAAAAGTATAGTGTCTAAAGTTTACAATGATATGCAGCAAGGTGCATTTCAAGCAAAAATTATGCCTAGAAATATGAATTGAAAAGAGCATTCATTTGGTTTGTTTACACTTTTTTTGTCAAGCGAGAGCCATACTGAGGTCATGACGTCAGAAGTTTATTAATAACTAGGGAATTCCACATTCAACACCCCTATTTCTGGATGTGAATATTTATCTGACACATTGCTCTATCATGTGGTCAAAGATATTTTGGAAATGAAGATTTTTAAAAAAGTTACAAAGAAAATAAAACACATGTTTTTACTATACAAGTCTATATGTAAGCTAATTGTGGTCCGGGTCCAAATGGCGTGGGTAGAATTGTGGATGGTGGGAATTTAAAAATCCGGACACTTCTTTCTCTCTCGGAGTCTCTCTGGTTTCTTTATATATTTGCTTATCTTTTTCATTTTGTTTCATTTAGGCTATCGTTTTCCCCTTTTCCGGGCCCTACAAAATATACAAATACAAATATTTATTGGCAAAAAGGCAAAGACCCACAAGACATATATAATTCAATTTATTGACATCACCATGTTGGTATACAGTCAAAATAATATAAAATTTTCTGCAGGAGGGTACAAACGAAAAAGGACTTGACATTTGTATATAATTCACTTAGCTAAGTTTTTAATACATAGGCGTCGGAAGCAAATTGAAAGTAGGGGGAGGGGGCTAAACCAACAAAAAAGGTAAAACCCAATATTTTCATTGGCTATATTATGTAATATATTTGCAAAAAAAGTGCCCCCCCCGGTTCCGACGCCTATGTAATAGATATAAAAGTAGATTCTACATGTATATTTCTGCAAAATTATTGGTTTATTTCTTTTCTATGAATTCATATAATGATATTGATTTACTCAGGGGTTGGTCGGGGGTCTGAAAGTAATATGATAAATGTAATGACAAAATATTTCTAATTTGCACCTTTTAGCATCTGCTGTAAATAGCTTATTCCATCGTGAACATGTTTCATCTTACAATCTTTTAAATACTAAGTAAATGAAAATCTTATAGAAATCATCTTACATAAAAAAAAAAATGAGAACATTGTAAATGTTGCACAGGCCGCGGCGTCGGAACCGCGGGGGGGGGGGGGGGGGGCTTTTTTTTTTTTTGCAAAGATAGACATAATACAGGCATTGAAGATCAGGGCGGAGGTTGCCCCCCACCCCACCCACCCACTTTCAGCTGGCACGTATTCAAAGAAGGTGCAGTGGTAGTATTTCGGGAAAAAAAATTTGGTACTGAAAAAGTTCGAACCTAACACCCCCCCCCCCCCCACACACACACAAACACACACACACACCCTCACACGGAATAGAATTTTCAGGTTTAGACAATGGTAACTGACATTTTCCCAAATTTATCCTATCCCTATGCGGAGCAAAATAGATATATAATGATTTATTGATTTTATGTTGTTATACGTCCCATTCAAAAAATCACTCGTATAGATACGTCTTGAGGGAAATATGGAAAATACAATTAATACAGATTTTATAATTTAGGCTGAAAAAGATGAAAATATTATGAACATTGATCGATGTTAAAAAATCCTAAACTGTTATGATTATGTGTTATGAGGGTTTCTAAATGACAAATTATTAATTATCAATCGGACCCCTGGCCATGGACTGTATTCCATAAGTGGGATCAGGTGTGAAGAGGGATTAAGCATCTCATATTGACCGGCGACACCCTTCGTGAGCCCTTTATAAGGATCGGGTAGAGGGAATATTGGTAGTCATGCAAACTCATCTTTTCCAAAAAAAAAAAAAAATGTCTAAGATATTAAGACAGCCGCAAAACTAGTTCTTATATTAAAGGACTCGAAATGAAGTCCTTGGCTTTCGTGGCTTTTTCTGGATTTATAGATAAGATAATTTCATTTTCCAAGGCTTAAAAGTTTTTTTTACGATAGGCCTAGAATAGATAAAGACAGAAAGTTCTGAAAGAAAAGTTACATACACACAAATTAACACACACACATGTACATGGGCATATGATAAAATATTTATGTTTTCTAATATTTACTGAATCCAACATATTTTGAATTTAATGTTTTTATTGTCAAACCTTAGTGGAACTTATAAATCGTACACACTCGCAGCTTTCCGGTGTATATTTGTAGATCGCATGCATGACGGACAGATCCGAGGAAGTACGAAAGCCTTTTTACTCCTTTTGACCTCACTCCGATGTAATAAAAATGATATGTACTTTAATTTATAAAAATTATCCGAGTAATAATAACGTTGACTTGCTCATGTTCAGTAACATATCAACAATTTTTCGAAAAACAACATATACAACTAATATTGCTCAAATATTTTCTAGGAAACTTTTTATATTTATGTTGACGTCGCGGAAGAATTTGCCTTATTTCCGAACATCTGTAAATAGGGTAATAATGGAGGAAAACTGCTGAATACTCCAGAAATTTATATTTATCTTTGTGAAAATTTTCATATCTCCGTCTACGAATGACTGATGGAACTTCCAATGTTCATACCAAAACTTGTTTGTACAAAACATCGAGTTTAAACAGATATTGTGTTGTGAAACGTACATGGAACTTGTGTCATAATGTAGACGAAATAGACATATTGGGACCACTTCTTCGTGGAATGACATGAAGTCACAAACATTATCTCAATATTCCTAAGTCTGTATATTGGAAACAGTCATAAAATTTATTGAAATCACAATGGACGCAAGGAACAGGTACGTTTATAAACAAATATATCCCTAAAAGCACTACATCCATATAAGGAGCGTCGAACTGTTTGACATCTCTGCATGGCCTTGTTCAGATATGCTAGACAACAAATCAGATCCCAAAGAAAGTGAACTACCCGACCCGACTTTTCACTTTACTGGCTTAAAGACAAAACTGAATATAAATGTTTACATGCATAATATCGTACATATATTATGTAATAATATAAACTAGTTCCCAATGAAATTCAAAAAACATTTTTTTAAATTTTCAATTTGGGTGGTTCAGCACATGTAACACTGATATGTGTAATAAGCATGGTAAGTAACAGCAAATATTTTAAAATAGTCATTAAATGCTGCTTTTATGTCGAGTCACTAGGTAAGAAGTAACTCCAAAACGAATGGAGAATTTAGAGTTAAATGCCTTGGTAACACAAAATTTCAGAGTTAACTTGTAAGTGTTGAAAAGTTTGCTCTAGATAATCACAAAGGCAGATGCTATACAAAAAGTAAACAAGATGTGCTCATGAGGTCCTCTGTCCAGCTGTAGGGCCATTAAACTTAAATGAGCTAACGTTTGATCTCGGCATCTCTTTTCTCGGTACACATCCCCCTGTAAAAGTGTGACCAAGATAAAGAAGTGTGCACCCAGAGACACAGATACTGTGATGTCAAGTTACTAATGCTCAAACACATGCCTCGGACACATTCTTCTGGACTAATGAATTATCAGGTAGATTGAATATTACACTAATGACTGAAACTCCAGTGAAAACTTTCCCATCAAAACTCCCCTATAATTCTCAAAGATACAATCCTCATTATATTTTTTTCTGGAAGAGTTGTAATGAGACCATCCTAAAGTTAAAAAAAAAAATTGCCTACTATATTTGATATTTTACCATTGTTGAAC
>NW_026940672.1:0-12365 GCF_032062105.1 Saccostrea cuccullata | reverse complement strand
TAACATCAACTATCTTTGTAAAATTCACTTCCGGTTCCATGTGATTTCCTGTCCTCAAAATGAGAAGTTATCATAGCTAGTTCTCGTAAACGTTAAGAGATTAAGACACCAAACTTTTACAAGTGGTAGATATTGATGAGAAGTCAAAATCATACGGGTTAAGATTGTCCGCCGTCACTTCCGGTCGTCACAGGAAGTGTTCCAAAAAATCAAAATTTTCAAATTTTCTTTTTTGAAACTTTTTTGGCATTACATTATTACAACTTGTTTGTGTTTTTAAAATATATCAGTCCCAGTGGAAACAAAAGCGTCAACTTCCGGTTATAAGAGAAAAACTGCATAATTTTTGTATTTTTCTTCCCCCTAAATATTTCTTATACATGACTATTTGTAACGATTTTTGGATATGTAATTCAGATATCAAATGTCTACAGGAAAATCAAAAATCTTTGCAAAATTGACTTCCAATCGCGTGATTTTCTGTCCTCAAAATGAGAAGTTATCATAGCTAGATCTCGTTAACGGTAAGAGATTAACATACAAAACCTGTAAGATTGTTAGATCTTGATGAGTACGCAGAATCACCGGGGATAAGATTGCCGGCCGTCACTTCCGGTCATCACAGGAAGTGATCAAAGAAAGTGAAAATACATCTTTTCTTTTCTGAAACTTTTTTTGCATCCTATTACAGCATCTTATTTGTAGTTTCAAGATGTATCAGTACCACCGGTAAAAAAATGTAAACTTCCGGTTATAAGAGAAAAACTACGTAATTTGAGTATATTTCTTTCCCATAAATACTTTTTATAGATAAAGTATTTGTAATGATTTTTTTGAATTTGTTATTCAGACTGCAAATGTCTACAGTAACTTCAAATATTTTTAAAAAATATTCACTTCCGGTCGCCTGATTTCCTGTCCTCAAAAAGAGTTATCATAGCTAAATCTCGTAGACGGTAAGAAATTAAGACACCAAGTAGATCTTGATGAATAGGCAAATCCATTTTGGTTAACATTTTCCGCTGTCACTTCCGGTTGTCACAGGAAGTGATGAAATAAATCAAATATTGAAACTTTTCTTTATAGAATCTTCTTAGTCAAACATTAAAGCATCTTATTTGTAGTTTTGAAATATGTCAGTCCCACTAGAAACAAAAACAACAACTTCCGGTTATGAGAGAAAAACTACATAAATTTAGTATAATCATATCAAATAAATATCTTTTATAAAAAGAGTATTTAGAATGATTTTAGGACATTTTATTCAGACTTAAGTGTCTAGAGTAACCTCAAAAATATTTTTTTAATATTTACTTCCGGTCACGTGATTTCTTGTCTTCAAAATGAGAAGTTAAGGTGATTCGAACATGACGAAATCAAATCTACCGCGCAACTCGAACTGCTGAAAATAGGCTGATCACTGCTGATGTCGTGATACTCATTATTACGTCTCATTTTGTTATAAAAGTACTTTGATGGACCACAAGCAACGATTGATAGACAAATAAAGTGATTTTCAATAGAATTCTGATAAAATCATTCAACATTGGCTTTTCGAGTCATCTTCCGACATTAGGAATTTACGACAATTACCTGGCCGTTTTCCGCCACCATGTTGACAGAGAGAGAGTCTCTTTTATTTTCAAAGAAAAAAAACACTTTTTTCGGTTGTTTTTGTATCCAAGAAGTGTACCGATCTATGCTGTTTGGAACCTTGCAACAACCATTCAGGCGATTTAATTTTTAGGTACAACATGCACGACAAGATCAGAATGTACCCCCATGATTTTCAGGTAAATACAACAAAACGTTCCGACCGAGACTTTTTGTTTACTATGTTTGGTACGCAATGTCTTCTAAGAAGACACAATTTATTTTCATCATGATGAAAGGTTAGCTCATCGAGTAAATGCAGAAGTATAATCTGATCTATGTACGCTTTTGTCTCATCTCGAAAATGAAGGGAAAAAATTCACATGGCTGCTACTGGCAGTGCATAGAATGAGTCAAAGACACCATTGATGCAGTGAGTTCTTATTCTCTTGATAAAGATATTTTGTACTTGTCCTTTAAAAAAAATATTGAATATATTCACACAAATGAGAAAATAGCAAAAAAATCATGCACATTTCATGATTTGTCATTGAGTGACTGAAAAAAAAATAGCTCCCATGTTTAAAATTTTTAAAATATGAACTGATGTCTTTCCTACAAACTTGATGCAATGTCACACAGTGTAAAATAACATAAAAAAGTCTTTTTTTTAAAAAAAAAAACAGCTGACCATTGTGACCAATTATTATATTATATGTATTCTCATGTTATGAAACATTATTGAGGACACTGGTTCTAAGTTCTTGTTTACAGCATACATTCATTTATTAGTTTTTGTTAGGAAATTACAGGCACGTAGCATCGTTTTTTTTGAAAGTGGGGGGGCCAACATGAGAAAATTTTTTTTACTTACCTGAAAAAGTTGACAAGCAAAAAAAAAAAAAAAAAAAAAAAAAAAGGAAATATTAAAATTGCCCAAAGTCGAAAATCCTATTTCGTGTGTGTGTGTGTGTGTGTGTGTGTGTGGGGGGGGGGGGGGGGGGGGGGTAGTGGCTAACTTTTTAGCTCACCTGAGCCAAAGGCTCAAGTGAGCTTTTCTTATCACAATCTGTCCGTTGTCTGTCGTCGTCGTTGTTGTCGTCGTCGTCGTCGTAAACTTTTCACATTTTCATCTTTTTCTCAAGAACCACTGGGCCGATTTCAACCAAACTTGGCACAAAGTATCCTTGGGTGAAGGGGATTCAAGTTTATTCAAATGAAGGGCCACGCCCTTTTCCAAGGGGAGATAATCATGAATTTGTTAAAAATTAATGGCATTTTTAAGAAATCTTCTTCTCCAGAACCGCTGGGCCAGGAGAAATGAAACTCATATGGAAGCATCCTCAGGTAGTGTAGATTCAAGTTTGTTCAAATCATGACCCCCGGGGCAAGGGTGGGGCCAAAATGGCCGACCCAAGTTTACATAGGAATATATAGGAAAAATCTTTAAAAATCTTCTTCCCCAGAACCTCTGGGCCAGGAAAGATGAAACTCATATGGAATCATCCTCAGGTAGTGTAGATTCAAATTTGTTCAAATCATGACCTCCGGGGCAAGGGTGGGGCCAAAATGGCCGACCCTAGTTTTACATAGGAATATATAGAAAAAATCTTTAAAAATCTTCTTCTCAAGAACCACTAGGACAGGAAAGATGAAACTCAAGTGGAATCATCCTCAGGTAGTGTAGATTCAAGTTTCTTCAAATCATGACCCCTGGGGCAAGGGTGGGGCCAAAATTGCCGAGCCAAGTTTTACATAGGAATATAAAGGAAAAATCTTTAAAAATCTTCTTCTTAAGAACCACTGGGCCAGGAAAGATGAAACTCATGTGAAATCATCCTCAGGTAGTGCAGATTCAAGTTTGTTCAAATCATGACCCCTCGGGCAAGGGTGGGGTCAAAATGGCCGAGCCAAGTTTTACATTGGAATATGTAGGAAATATCTCTAAAAATCCTTCTCAAGAACCACTGGGCCAGGAAAGATGAAACTCATGTGGAATCATCCTCAGATGGTGTATATTCAAGTTTGTTCAAATCATGACCCCCGGGGCTAGGGTGGGGCCAAAATGGCTGTCCCAAGTTTTACATAGGGATATATAGGGAAACTTTTTAAAATCTTCTTTTCAAGTACTTCAAAGCTATGATTAGTGATATTTATATGGAATCATCCTCAGGTAGTGTGGATTCTAGTTTGTTCAAATGATGAAGGCCTGGAAAGGGGGGGGGTAAATTCAAGCCCGATGTGCTCAGGTGAGCGCTGTGGCCCCTGGGCCTCTTGTTTTAAGACCAACTTTCTTTCAGTTCACACTTTTTGGGGTAAGTTGGAAAAATAAAGGGAAGAAGCATTTGTGTCAGAACCTCCCTTAAGATTTAAAGCACTTTTGTATGAACAGACCTGCTGCAAACATGTAAATGATATACTTTTTGAGGAACTTTTGTCATACTAAATCCGTCTTTTTTCCGTTCAGTGTGCCCATTTATCTTATTCCTAAGTTTAAGCTTGCAAAAGTTAAGCAATGATACATTATACATATATAGCATGGTTTCAAGGGCAGCATACCAAAATTTCTGCCCCTCGGTGACAGGAAAGCCCTGGAGTATTATGTCGCCCGATGCCAAAGGCAAAGGGCGACATAACACTTCTGGGCTTTCCTGTCACAGAGGGGCAAATATTTAAGGAATCACTGTCTAGTTTTGAGAGTATGCCAGGGCATCAACAATAGTGGGAAACATGGGATAATTTGCATAACGGGCGAAGCCCGTTATGCTAAAATTATCCTTGTTTCCCACTATTGTTGATGTCCCTGGCATACTCTCAAAACTAGACAGTGATTCCTTATATTTCCATTTCATTGTGAAATAAAATTGTAGACTTAGACATTAAAAATGTAGATTAATCGATTTAAATTACACGAGGACTTCCATGCCAAATTCAATAGTCTTCGCACACTGACGTCAAACACAAAGGCAGCCGCACGAGATTTACATGCATATTTGGCCTCCTTAGCGTCAGAGACAGATTTGCACAAGATTTGCATGCATATTAGGCCTCCTTAGCTGCTGACCTATCGACCTGCCTAATTTACATGCCAGCAGAATTATCAAGAATATACTCCCAAAACTTTCAAAGAGTTATCACAGAGAAGAAAATTAGAAATGGAAATATTATGGTATTAATGCCCGAGAATTAAGCCATGTTATATATGGTATATAACATTTTTAATCATTGAATCCTAATCGATCATCGGACATATTTATTGAACACTAGGCCTAGGTAAACATGTACGTTGAGTATAATAATATTCCGTCCTGTTTCATGGCAGAGAGTTTTCAGTATACTGACGAGTTGAAAACCTTTGTTGTATTTAAGGATTTTTTTCTCCACAATTAAATTATTTAATTCATCTAAATTCAAATAAACAAATCACAGTTGTTGTCCCTATTTTTTAATTTTAGCAGAAATTTTTATGTTTGCTTAGCGACTGCCTCTGTAAATTTCGAACCTGACATATTTAATACGCAGAATGATTGCACGCCAGGGAACATAAATGTGTTCAGGAGGGCAATATAACTGTTTCCGGTGGAACATAACTATATCCGACATGATTAAGCAGTTTTTCTGGGCATATTGATAAAAAATAAATGATATATTTGTGATATAATGGGAAAACTTCTTCAAAAATGTTATATAAGTCTTTTGTCATTTTTGTCATTTGTTTTTCTAGATTTTTAAAAAAATCTTAAAAATTCCTTTTGTGTGTGTGTGTGTGTGTTCAAAAAGAGGAAATTTGGATTGTACACCGTTGATCTTATTCTTATTTTACTGAAATTTGGTCATATGTATATCACTATGTTCCATATTCCGATATGATATATAATATTTTAAATGGCAGTCCATGAATATATATTTTTTATACCCCACTCCGAAGGAGAGGGGGTATACTGTATTACCATTGTGTGTCTATCTGTCTGTCTGTGTCAATCCGAAACAAATTTTCGTCGTAGTTTTCTCAGCAACTACTCATTGTAGATGCTTGAAATTTTAACACAATCTTCTCTAAGGTATGCCATATGTTTAGCTACAATTTTTGTTAAATCGAATATCAACTTCCTGTTTGTCTGTGCATCTGTCCATTTCATACATAACAAATTTTCGTCACAGTTTTCTCATTAGCTATTCATAGCAGATGCTTGAAATTTTATTACACTCTTTGTCGAGGCATGCCATATGGTGGGATTAATTTTGATATGAATCTGACGTCAACTTCATAAATTTCTGTGCATCTGCCTGTAATTGAACTTGTGTATTTTAACATGATAGTGCTTATTTACATCAGGGGGGGTATTACTAGTGAGCATTGGCTCACAGATTTCTTGTTTTTATTAAGGCAAACATTTTACATTATTGATTTGTTATTTCAAAAATTCGGAGGAAATTCGGATTTGCAATGTGCACTTTTTTCACCTGAACTATGCAAATATGTCACTGTTATTTTCTAAATTAGGTATACATATAAAATCTTTAAAAAAATTATGAAAAATTTTGTATCATGATATTGTGTTATATGTTTAATTCGCCTAGAATCAATTCAAGTTTTAGGTTAAAAAAGAGCATAGGAAATTTGGAAATTAAATGTAAATTTTAAAATTCTTTAAATTTTATTTTATTTTTTCTTCAAAAGTATTTTTTAAAGTTTGATTTTAACATATTTTATTAAATAAATTGACATTGATTAATTTTGATTAAGTTGTATAGCCACAATTGCCATTATATGTATTTTGGGGTAATTTTTAAAAATAGATCAGAGGAAATTCGGATTAGAATATCTTTTTTTTTGACTCATGACCATACCAATTTCTCCCCTCTGTTACTGAGCTATATATCTCTTATTTAAAATAAAGTTTAGAAAATAAATATCCAATTACTTTTAGTGTGTTTTTATAACCATTTTTGTTGTCAAGGTTAAGAAAAAATGGGCAATTTTTAAGAGGACAGAGGAAATTCAGGCTGTCGTAGAATGTTGTTGGAATGTACTATCTATGTGTAAAAATGACAAGATGATGTTGATCTGTTATCCTGTTTTATACATGAAAATAAATAAATTCTGATGATAATTTGTAAGTTTTTTAATACTTTTTTTTACTGGTAGTGGGATTTTTTTCACAGATTTTACATTTTTAAACAAGGGCATATTCAGAGGTTGTTGCCATGGAAACGAGCGCACTACCATGTATATTTTTTTATGATTCTTAAACCACAAACTTGTCCTTTATCCGAAGGTAACCATCTTTTAAAATTCCAATTACTTTCACGACAGGTTCGAATCACCTTAACATTACGAGACCTCTTAAACTGTTACTCTTATATGAATAATAAACCATAAAGATTGGGCAACAGGTATAAGGTAAGATACGTCTGCTGCCACTTCCGGTCGTCACAGGAAGTGATGAAAAAATAAAAATGATTTTTGTAAATGTTATTGACACTTTAAATGTTTAAAGTAACATCAATAATCTTGGTAAGTTACACCTCCGGTCGTTCGTTTTCCTGAAATAAATTAAAATTCATATGCCTTTTTTAACATAGATAAAAGTTCATTCATGCAGATCAATAGAGGAGAACGGAAGACCTTCTTTGTTGCTTTAGCAACAAGAGTTTCTAGTTATTATTATTTTTTTTTTGCCTTTTTGTTTTGACGATTTCTCAGAGATGACTGGACGGATTCTCATGAAATTTTCAGGGATGATGGAGAGTAAAAATATCTTTCAGATGCAGTTTTCAGTTTTTCAAAAATCACTTCCGGTCGTCAGATATGTCCGATTTCCGTTTTTTTCAAAAAAGTTTTGTCCGAGTCATATCTCAAAAACGGTAAGAGATTAAGACACCAAACTTATATGATTAATAGATCTTGATAAGTAGGCAAAACCAATCGGGGTAAGGTTGTCCGCCGTCACTTCCGGTCGTCACAGGAAGTGATCAAAGAAATCGGAAATTTCAACTTTTTCTTTTTTGAAACTTTTTTGCATCACATTATAGCATCTTATTCGTAGTTTCGAAATATGTCAGTCCCACCGGAAACAAAAACGACAACTTCCGGTTATAAGAGAAAAACTACATATTTTCAGTATTTTTCTTTCCCATAAATATTTCTTATCGATAAAGTATTTATAATGATTTTTGGATATGTTATTCAGACTATAAATGACTACAGTAACGTCAAATATCATTATAAAATTCACTTCCGGTCGCGTGATTTCCTGTCCTCAAAATGAAAAGTTATCACAGCTATATCTCGAAAACGGTAAGAGATTAAGACACCAAACTTATATAAGTGGTAGATCTTGATAAGTAGGCAAATTCAGTTGGGACAGTGTCAGCCGTCACTTCCGGTCGTCACAGGAAGTGATCCAAAAAATCAAAATTTTTAACTTTTCTTTCATGAAACTTTTTTTGCGTCACATTATAACTTCTTATTTTCATATTTGAAATATATCAGTCCGACTGGAAACTGAAACGACAACTTCCGGTTTTAAGAGAAAAACTGCATATTTTCAGTATTTTTCTTTCCTATAAATATTTTTCATAGATAAAGTATTTGTAATGATATTTGGATATGTTATTAAGACTGCAAATGTCTGCAGTAATGTCAAATATTTTTGCAATATTCACTTCCGGTCGCGTGATTTCCTGTCTTCAAAATGAGAAGTTATCATAGCAAGATCTCGTAAACAGTAAGAGATGAAGACTACAAACTTATTAGAGTAATAGATCTTGATAAGTAGGCAAACCACTTGGGTTAACATTGTCCGCCATCACTTCCGGTCGTCACAGGAAGTGATCAAAGAAATCGAAAATTGCCACTTTTCTTTTATGAAACTGATTTTGCATAACACAATAGCATCTTATTTGTAGTTTCGAAATATATCAGTCCCATCGGAAGCAAAAACGACAACTTCCGGTTATAAGAGAAAAACTATATAATTTGAGTATTTTTATTTCCAATAAATATTTTTTATAGATAAAGGATTTGTTATGATTTTTAGATATGTTATATAGACTGCTAATGTCTACAGCAAAATCAAACATCTTTGTAAAATTCACTTCCGGTCGCGTGATTTCCAGTCCTCAAAATCGGAAGTTATCATAGCTAGATCTCGAAAATAGTATTAGATTAAGACACCAAACTTATATGAGTAATAGGTCTTGATTAGTAGGCAAAACCATATGGGGTAAGATTGTCTGCCGTCACTTCCGGTTGTCATAGGAAGTGAAAAAAAACTCGTAAAAATCAACTTTTCTTTTTTGAAACTTGTTTTGCATCACATTATAGCATCTTATTTGAAATTTCGAAATGCATCAGTCACAACGGAAACAAAAATGACAACTTCCGGTTAAAAGAGAAAAACTACATAATTTGAATGTCTTTCTTTCCCTTAATTTTTTTTTGATAATTAAAGTATTTGTAATGATTTTTAGATATGTTATTCAGACTGCGAATGTCTACTGTAAAGTGTAATATCTCAGTAAAATTCACTTCCGGTCGCGTGACTTCCTGTCCTCAAAATCAGAAGTTATCATAGCTAGATCTCGTAAACGGTAAGAGAATAAGACCCCAAATTAATAGGGATGGTAGACCTTGATGAGTAGACACATCCTTTGAGTTTAAGATCGTCCGCCGTCACTTCTGGTTGTCACAGGAAGTGATCAAATAAATCAAAATTTTAAAGTTTTCTTTATGGAATCTTTCTTAGTATTACCTTATAGCATCTTACTTGTAGTTTCGAGATATGTAATCCCACTGGAAACAAAAACAACGACTTTCAATTATGAGAGAAAAACTGTATAAATTGAGTTTCCTACTATCCCATAAATATCTTTAATTAAAAAAGTATTTGAAATGATTTTGGGACATTTTATTCAGACTGCAAATTTCTAGAGTAACCTCAAATATCTTCTTTTAAAATTTACTTTCTTCAGGTCACGTGATTTCTTGCCCTAAAAATGAGACCTTTGACCCTTACTCAAAAAGTAATAAAGAAATCTTCATTACCTTTATCTAGATTCAGCTTCAAGTGTTAATCTCAAGTTTCCCTCTCTCTCCCCCCCCCCTTATCTCTCTCTCTCTGATGACCTTGACCTTTGATCTTGATAAATGACCTTGACCTTTGACCCCATTGACCTAAAGGTCATAATCAAGCTTAAGTATGTGGAGGTATTAACAACTCTCATTTTAACAAATGTTTACAAAATAACCCCCCCCCCCCACTTCTCGTCCCTTAAAAAAACTCAATAGCAACATAGAAAAAACTTCTACCTCTGAAAAGACACCACAGATCGACATAAAATTAAGATTTTGAGTAGAAGACACCTTAAAGAAAGTGTCCTAAGAGTTTTACGGTGAGTCTCTTGAGTATAATGAAATTCTACGGATTATCGGCAAAAACTGCATTTTTTTCTGTCTGAAATTTAAATTCTGATGGGCATAAAATGAAATAAAGCTTGTATTGACTATTTCTTCATTTGTTGTTAATATCATTCGATTCTCCTGCTCTAATACGACATTTTAATACCATGTATTCTAGCTTTCTTTGGTATGTGGAATTTATTTCAATTTTATTTAGATTTAATATTAATTGAATGAATCTTGATTTCATTTGAAATTTGATTTTTTTTCTAGAATAACACAATCTTATAAGAAATAGCGACTTTCAGCATAGTAAAAAACAATACATGTTTCTTCCCTGTGTTTCCCATATAGAAATACATGTTCGGAATTTTATTTATTGTGCTACGTACAATGAATTTAATCCACACACATATTCCATATCTATTTTGGTCAGGAATGTTAAAATCCGAACCCGATTCTCTGTTTTCTTTTTCTTTAATTACAAACTGCCTTGCATCTCTCGCTCATGTTTCTCACATGCTCAGAAATAATTTATCGCCATCCATTTTAAACATAAAACAACTCAAATCGAATATTTTCAAACATCTCTTTAATACATGTATAATGCACATATGATGCAGGTACACATGGGACATTTCACAACATTTCCACTTACGCTTCCGTCTTGATGCGCAGATCAAATGCATGTTATTCATATTATTAGGTATATCGTAATTTTAATCCGACCCTATCCCTTACATCTTAACTCGAAAACGATCTCATTCAAGATCATATATACACCTAGGAGCGTGTTACAATGTTTTGAACGTGCTCTCTTTGCGTGATCAATGAATTCGTGATCCAGGAAGTCTGTTTAGAGTATATTTATACCAACTGCGAGCCCGATCTAAAATCCTAGTAGAGAAATGAGAATTTTGCTGTTTTATTTATTTTCTTGCTTTTCTTCTACTTTTTTCAGCCCAAATGATATCGAAATGCTTATAAAAGTTGAAAGGCCGATAATTGTTCGCTGAACAATTAGTCTACTAGTTTATTATATGTCTGTCTTTTTTAAAATAGAAAAACAAATCCTGCATACAGATTAATAGAGGAGGACGGAAGACCTTCTTTGTTGCTGTAGCAACAAGAGTTTCTAGTTAAGGTCTTCCGTCTTCACGGAAGACCTTATAGTGATTCTACTGTTTCTTATTATTATTTTTCCGTACATCTAATTTTGTGCACGCGATTTCTCAAAGACTACTGGATGAATTTTTATGAAATTTGCAGGAACAATGTGTTTTTATCTGAAATTATTTTATCCGAGAGATTTTTTGAAAATTCCTGTCTGGTGCCAAGTTACGGACAATTTTCTGATTTTAAAATGACATTTTGTCTGCGGTTAATCTCAAGAACGGTAAAAGATATCACTGTGAAACTTTCAGAGATTATAGATCGTGATAAGTACTATCCAGGACGCAGTCTTTTGTACGTCGTCCCTACTTCCTGTCGTAACTGCAGGCGAATTTAAAAAGTCGAATTTTTCAACTTTTTTGTTTTTCAATATTTTTGAATTATATTAAAATGGTGAATAAAAAACTTTTTCAATTAGGCTAAATATATAATTTGTTTGTAAATTGATAAATCCAAACTCGAGATATTAACAATCAAAAATTTGAAGCGGGACCAAAATGGCGGCGGTCTCTGTCAACTCCGACATTTCGCGATAGGGGATTACAGAGGCAGCTGGGCGTTTGCTTGAACGAAAGTAACATAAGGAGCAATGAAATATGAAGGAATACTTGGATTGTCACGTCGTAGGTTCGTTGCAATTCTGTGTCAACCTACATTAATAATTCAAGGCCTCC
The DNA here is from genome assembly GCF_032062105.1 of Saccostrea cuccullata. Lineage (NCBI taxonomy): Eukaryota > Metazoa > Mollusca > Bivalvia > Ostreida > Ostreidae > Saccostrea > Saccostrea cuccullata. The sequence goes on along the minus strand of NW_026940672.1, from coordinate 521 downwards.
TTACATGTCTTTTTTAATTGGTTTTAGTTGTTTCTCAAGGTAGAAATAGAAAGAATTAATATGCAAATTAAGTACAATGCCTACTATCTTTTGTTTTGCATCACGAAAACACATAGCTTAAATCGTACATGTAGTTATAAGTTATAGTTTTTTTAAGATACAATATATATAGTAAGTATAAAACATGACCACTGTTTTTCCCATGCACTTGTGTCATATTAAATTAATAGAAAAGACAACTGTTACAATAAGAATTTTAAAAAAAGACAACTAGTTTTAAAAGACCGTTTAATTGACTTCATATAGACATTTATTTCTCAATGCAAGTTATTGAACATAATTGAATCTTATTCCTTGACCCTCGTAGGGCGATCGAAGCATTTTTTTTCGGTGAAACACACCACCTTTTTCATGAAAGTGTAGGTGATCGGAATAATCCACTTTCGTGATTAACAGGAAAATTCTTTAAAAAAAAAAAAGATAACCATTCAATATTTTTTAAAACATTCCGGGAAACAAAA